>NC_134030.1:21519209-21824209 GCF_964204645.1 Tubulanus polymorphus
TCTAGTTCATCATCTGTTTTCCAAGTCTGAATTGTGTACAGGCTATTCTACCATAGTCAAATGCGTAAAACATGTGCGCCGATACTGTTTGATTTAACGCGCAATCTCGCGATCGATCTCAACAAATTTCCCTGACTTTCAGCTTCTTTTTTCAAAATTCCCCGACCATATCACGACTTTTTTTAAACGAATGAAAAATCCCCAGTTCACCCGATTTTCAGGACGTCAGTGGCTACACTAACCCAGCCCTATCACGTACCGAAATTCGGTTAAAACCTTTTTAGAAATTAATGCGTCTTACCTTCATCCATTGTGACTGTTTGGATATCCGACGCGCAGCAGCAGTTTCTGATATATTACTACAAATATCACGCTGATAATTCCTGAAAGATATGAGAGAGAGGGAGAGGGACGTACTGTGATTAGATCGAGAGAACATGTGAAAACAATGAGTGTGGGTTTTACCCCCGACAGCAGTTAACCACAACGAACCACATAGCAACACCCACACGATAGATAGATCGAGTATGTACCGCTTATAGAACAACATCCTGTGAATAACTGTTAGCAAATACTAGAGAGAGATGATGATGTGGACGGGAATGATATTCATTTTTCATAAACCTAGATGATATATCAATCACGCCATGTACACACAAGTTAGCTATCATCAACAACCCTAGATGTGTCTTGTTTTTGCGAAGATCATTCTCAAATGGGCAGGGATTCGAACCTGATGGTATCGAGATTGCCACGGCCAGTGTTTTCAATAAGAAATTAACAAGCCAGGTCCCTTTGAAAAACAGGAGGGTCCCATAATACGTCACAGTCCCTGAAACGAAAGCTAGTTTGAAAAAACAGGCAGGTCCTTTACAAACGACAGACGGGTCTGGGACCTGGCTCTTATTGAAAACACTGCACGGTACGAAACCCTGCCACAATAGACCGAGTGCGCAGCTTAGATGATGTCATTAAGAGCCAATCAAAGATCCAGTTTTATTTTAGCCCACATAATTCTTCCATGAAATTTACCTCAGCGATTATACAACCAGCAATCTGATTGGTGCCGCAAGATTTCGGCCAATTGTGACTAAGCTACGCATGTACCTGCGCACCCGGTCTAGTGTGGCAGGGGTTCGTGCCGTGGCTGAGTTTAGCCATCAGGTTCGAATCCCTGCCGAGGCAGGAAGTCAAACGGGTGGCAGGCTATGAACAATGCGTTACCTAGAGAGTGACAGACAATTCAATTGTCATCAAAATTAAGACAATTATTAGGAATAGTACGATAACCTGTACACTCAAACGTGGTGAACGGATAATCAGATAAAAACCCACTTTCTACAGATTAAAAGAATTTAAAAACAAGAATTAATTTATTCAATCTAAAATATATAATAAACACGTTTCGATCTCACCCTAGAGATCATCGTCAGGTGTTACGATGATCTCTATGATGATCTCTATGACGATGATCACACTTAAAGATGATTTCTAGGGTGAGATCGAAACGTCGTGTATTCTATATATTTTAGATTGAATAAATAAATTTCTTGTTTTTAAATTCTTTTAATCTGTAGATAGTCGGTTTTTATCTTATTATTAGGAATAAAGCCTTATATTCGAAATCGAAGAAAATTCATAATATTTCGAGAGACCGTTCTCTGTTTTTCCGTGACATTTCCGTAGCCGCCCATACAGAACGAAAACAATAAACGAAAATTGAAAATTTCCATATAGCTTTTCATGGGCACTGGAAAAAAATTCACATTTTCAAATATTCAACAAACCTGTAGAAATCCTGGGAGAGTTGATTGTTCGGATTTGATAGAGGGAGGACACACAGAGGGGGGACTGAGGTTGATAGATGATAATGAACAGGGGAGGGGGAGGGGGTATTAACTAGTAAATTGATGGATTAGATACAAGTTTATCAGATTATCATATAAACCTCACTGCGTAGCTGTTTTTGTAATGCATTTCACGGTAACTTCGCTATCCGGTTCAAACAGCCAGTGCGCTCTGTATCTGTACCCTCACATTTCATACAACATTAATAACTTTGCATATATAATTTCATTTCATTGGATGGAATTGATTTTTAGATTTTCAAATCATCTCCAGCACTTTCGAGTGTTAATTAGTCAGCACTAAGTGAAATTCATAAGATATACGAGATGAGCGGTTTTTGTAGTTCAAAGCAGTTAATTCTTTTATGACTCTTAGGGCCGAATTGATTTATTAATCGTAATTCTGAAAGGAGAAATTTTTGTGAAAAACTGCCGACGATCTAAACTAGCCAGTCTTTAAATCTACGCTGCCTGTCTTAGAAGCGTGACTAAGACACTTCTTCCGACGGCGCCGCTATCAAAGAAAGCCTTCTACTCGGCAGTCTAAACAACACTTTAATTTATAGTCCTTGCCAAGTCTGGGGAATATAACCACTAGTCTCTCGGTAGCAGCAGCAGCAGCACCTGAGAGCAAGGTATAGTTTATGGGCTAATTAACGACAAGGTTGCTACTAGCAACCACTCATAGTACGCGTCGTAGCAAAGATCCATCTCGGAAAATTAGAGGAAAAAACAAAAATAGTTATTCTGAAAATATCGCAGCAAGAGACAGCAGTATTTCACAAACTCTTACTCGGTATTTGACACCAACCCGGGGTAGAATTTTACCAGTCTCAACTTTACCACAGTAAGAGACAGAGTCTACTGTATTTCACAAACTCTTACTCAGTATTTGACACCAACCCGGGGTAGAATTTTACCGGTCTCAGCTTTACCGCAGTAAGAGACAGAATCTACTGTATTTCACAAACTCTTACTCAGTATTTGACACCAACTCGGGGTAGAATTTTACCGGTCTCAACTTTACCGCAGTAAGAGACAGAATCTACTGTATTTCACAAACTCTTACTCAGTATTTGACACCAATTCTGGGTAGAATTTTACCGGTCTCAACTTGACCACAGTAAGAGACAGAGTCTACTGTATTTCACAAACTCTTACTCAGTATTTGACACCAACTCGGGGTAGAATTTTACCGGTCTCAATTTAACCACAGTAAGAGACAGAGTCTACTGTATTTCACAAACTCTTACTCAGTATTTGACACCAACTCGGGGTAGAATTTTACCAGTCTCAACTTTACCGCAGTAAGAGACAGAGTCTACTGTATTTCACAAACTCTTACTCAGTATTTGACACCAACTTGGGGTAGAATTTTACCGGTCTCAACTTTACCGCAGTAAGAGACAGAGTCTACTGTATTTCACAAACTCTTACTCAGTATTTGACACCAACTCGGGGTAGAATTTTACCGGTCTTAACTTTACCGCAGTAAGAGACAGAGTCTACTGTATTTCACAAACTCTTACTCAGTATTTGACACCAACTCGGGGTAGAATTTTACCAGTTTCAACTTTACCGCAGAAGGAGACAAGAGTCTACTGTATTTCACAGACTCTTACTCAGTATTTGACACCAACTCGGGGTAGAATTTTACCGGTCTCAACTTTACCGCAGTAAGAGACAGAGTCTAATGTATTTCACAAACTCATACTTAAGACCAACCCTTTAGAAATAACAAGCTCATGACAGACCATAAATTAACACTCAAGAAAAATAGTAGAAAATTCTCAACCATATAGGCCTAAAGTTGTTCTTTTTTGGTTCTTCAGGAGAGATATATCAAGCTAAAAAAATAAGCACATATCAAATCAATAGTATTGATATGATACGAATGTCATTGATCTGATTTCTAACTGCAGTTCATCGCACGACATGCAAATTATGACCTTTGAGTAAATTATTAATTACTTCCTTATCATCAATCTAGCTCATCAAATTCCATATCAGTCCGGACCAAATTTTCCACCGCAATTAGACGGTCATCCTTATTACCGAGATGAACCGAGATGAAATTAAATATAACATATTTATTTATTCCTTATCGATTTTTACAATTGAAATCATATTATATCAGTAATAAATGCCTGCTGGAGTCATATTTTACATATTTCGTCGGATATTTTTGTAGAAAAATAACTTTTAACTTTACCGAGATGAGATGATCGATCAATCAAATTCAATGAAATTTTATTGCTAACCGAGTTAACGTATTTGAAGTCAAAATTTTTTTAAAATAAAAAATATGTAAAATATGACTCTAGGAGGTATTTATTACTGCTATAACATGATTACAAGTGTTAAAATCGATAAGGAATAAATAAATATGTTATATTTAATTTCATCTCGGTTGATCTCGGTTCATCTCGGTAAAATACGCCATCTCAGTAATAAGGATGACCCCAATTAGAAGTCATCGAAACCAACCCAAAAATCCAGACTCGGCCAATTGTGACCAGAAAGACAATCTAAATGACGACTTACACTTAGTAAATTGAATTAGAAGTAGAAATAGGGACTCAAAGATTTTGAGGGGTGACATAACATAAGATCTTTGTTTGGAACCCCCTACAACAGCAGAGGGCTGTTAACTCAGAGTCAAATCTTAACTCACAACTGTGGAACTGGGTCCGGATCTACAGACTGACTTTTCTGAGAAGAGACGAGTTGATACTGATGAGCTAAAAGGAATTCACTCTGTAGTTACCTGACTTGAGTGGCTGCCACCTGTCATACCTCTCTCACCCAAATTGCTGCCTTACCCTCCAAAAGTTCTTTAAAAAAAATCACACACCTGTTTGGGTTTTTGGCAATCCAGATAATTCAATACCGAAAATCCGTGCATTATTTCATAGAGTAAATAAAATGAAGATTTGAATTTACATTGATTCTGATGTTTACGCGTCGATTTCTAAAGTTTTTCGTTATTCCCGAATTTCTAAAATATCCCAATCCCTAAAAACTCACCTGGATTCGACTTGAACTCGTCTTAAAATCCTCTCCGTTAACTATAACTCCTCAAAACGATCCGAAATTAGAGTTTTTAGGAACCGCAGCGGTAACTCCCAACTAATTTGGACTTGTGTTCACTGCGCCTGCGCCGAACTGGCTGACCGGTCGCTGACACCTGTTGTTAAGTCTTAGTTCGCGTTGACACCGCTAGACAGCAGCACTGCCATATTGAACTGTTAATTTTCAATTTCCTTCTAATATCTCGATAAAAGCAATGGATTTCTCTAATTTCTGAATCGTATTTTCTTTATCGCACCGAAAATTGGGTCTGTGATGAATAACCGCATCTGCCAATCTCTGCCGTATATGAACTAACAGCAGTCAACTGGGCTGTGTTTACAAGTCAAGTTCGAATCCCGACCTAAAACATTAGTCTTAACGGAGAGTATTTCAACAATGAGGTTATATATATGCTTTATGTTTCCAAAACCTAAATATGTATATTAAATTTATTGGAAAGAACCGTTCATTTTCTTGGCAATATACATTTTTTTAAATTTTAGAAAATGACAACAGCAATCGGTCTTGCTGAAATCCGTATTCACCGATAGCTTTTCGTTCCAGCATTCGCATATTTCAAGAAATAATTCAGACAGTTTTCAAACGAAAAATGAGTATTTTATGGGCGTGTGAAGCGCGCAACTCTTGCTGGTTATTATGCACTCTTCGCTCATAATACGGGACGACTCACATTCGTCTACTTTGTGTGAATACGCGACATTGTTTTACCATTTGAGATAGCGTTTCGGGAGGAATCGACATCGTGTAGATATAACCGCAGATTCAGGATCAACTGCGGACCCACGGGAACTAATTGTCTGCTAGCGGTAACGGTTGGATTATCGTGGAATCCTGGTCAAAACATACTATTTTACGCGCGTAGGTAGACGACTATTCTGGTATATAAACGCGCGCCGACTCTTGACTTGTCATTAGTCCGCAGAACTCGGCCGTTATGTGTACGCGTCTTGGCTTGTTATTGAAAATTACAAATAAACCTTGTAAACTGGGAAAATAAGCGATTATAGCGATGGATGTTGATCAGTTTAAAGTTCCGAGTGATATATCAGTGGTTAGAGTCAGTGTTAGCGATGATGAGAGGGTGGATGTCGTGGGGGTCGGGGATCGAAGCCCCGATGACGAGCTGCCCTCGTCGGGCGGGGACGAGGCCACCGAACCGGGCGGCGTATCGAGCGCGAACGGTCGCAATAAAAAGCGACATCGGCGCGGTAAACACAAAGGAGGTAGCAAACACGCGAAAAAGTGGCGACCGTATAATAAACTGACCTGGGAGGAGCGTAAGGAGCTTGACGATAAGGAGTCGAAGCGCGCGACTCTGAAACGGGAGGAGCGATTCCTTCACGGGCACCCGGTTGCTCCTTATAACACCACGCAGTTTCTGATGGACGAGCATAGCAAAAACGAGAACATTTCACCATTCGTGAAAAATGACGTTCCCGAAGTGACTGCTGCTCCTTTGGAGTTGGGAGCCGGTGGCGAGGACTCCTCCGATAGCGCCGGAGGGGTAGGGACAGGAGCAGACGACGAGGATACGTTCTTGAGGAACGATTTCAGCGAAACGTACGAGAATATTCACGCCGAACGTTTGCAGGCCATGTCGAAACAGGAGCTGATACAAGACTATTTAGACTTGGAGGTGAAAGTCGAACGGCTGGAGAACCGAGTTAAAGACTTGGAGGAGCGACAGGAGAAACAGTTGAGGTTTACGTGTTGCGAACTGAAGGAGAACGTTCTGTTCAGACCGGACAATTCGCTGTTGAAACTTTTGAAAGACGAAATCGAACATTTAAAAGGGGATAATGAAAAGTTACGCAAAGATAACAGTCAATTATCTCAAACTACGAAATCGTGATTTGATTTCGGAATAGTTACAGTTGGACCCGCTTTAAAAGTCGTCGCGTGAGACTTATCCAAAATGATGATAACTTTTAACACTTAGGAAATGTGAATCAATTAAGAAATTCAAATTAGGATTCAATTAGAAATAGAGTTGAACCGACTCTCGACTTACTCAGTGCACTGGATCGGATTTATACGAATTTGGACTTCAAAAAAAACGACTTTATGCGACGATTTAAATCCGGGTTTGACTGTACAGTTCAGGCAGAATTCTCTGCCGAAAATGAAAAATGTTTAAAACGTTTTTGAAAGTCTTGAAAAGGGCAGCTCTTTTAATATTTTATCAGAACAGTCGTTTGGTGAATTAGGCCAATTATTGAGATAATCGTTAGTGTATTATTATTATAGTGTTTCTCGAAATCATTGGACGTTTTAGGGTTTAAAAATGATACAATGGAAGCAATTGATTTCACAGTAAGTAAAATTCTGATTAAAACTTCGTGATTCTTGTATTAGTGTACCGGATGAAATTAAATTACAGTTACATGTTTTGAGCTTTACGAATCGACATCTAAAAACACTGGGCTGGAAGCGTTTGAATTAAATTATTCGAGGTGGCGTTAGATTTGAATATTAAGTTATTGATTTTGTAACCGATAAGGCGTTCGCTCTTTGTAACGATTTTGCCGTCTCTGTTTTGATGACGACTGCCGATGTCGAAACATATGGTGACCCGATTTCGCTATTTATAAATAACCCGGTTCTGTGTTTTAAGTAAAAAAGGCGAACTAGTTTCTTTGGGTCGAGTTACTCGATGTGATAGGGGTTCGAAGGGTATTTTTAGAATAAAGCTTGACAAAAAATACACATGAAAAAAAAATAGGATCATATTATATTGAAGGATTTATTGTTTTGAAAATAATATCGAAATTCAAAAATACGCAAAAAAATATATACACGTATCGAGAGTTATGAGTGCATTTAACGGGATTTATTAGGAAAAGTGGAAATTGAAAAAAAAATATTTCTGACCCAAAAACGGTGTTAAATTTCTGTGCTCTTTGTGAGGGTTCTGCGGCAGTGCTGCTGCTGCTGCTGCTGCTGCTGTCAGCTTTTTCACTTGTTACAATGAAATTTTGAATTGTATTCGTCATGTTTTTTGTTCACACAATGTTACTGTCTAGTTCGAATGATGCCTTTCAGTGCGTATAACGATAATAAATGCATATATTATTTTTTAATGAATATCATTAGTTGTTGTTTTGGTGGACTTTTCGTGAAGAATGGTGTTCGCGTTTTGTCGGATAGATGGCGCATGGGTCGTGCTCGGGAGCTGTGGATTTTTGTTGACTAGACTTCGGTCTTCTTACCAATTATCTCAACGTTGAGATAATTGCTCATAGGGTCTTGTGATTCTCGTAACGGTAACCTATTTATTACACATAGACTTTCGGACCTATTACCTCTCGGTTGGCAAGAGCGGAGCCAGGAAGGTGGGAGAACAGGGTAGAAGGGCACAAAAATTAATCACCAAGGTCCATGGCGAGCGCCAAAAGTGTGCAGCCACCAAAGGGGATTTGGGGGCCCCAGAAAATGTGTGTTCTCCCAGGTTATTTGATGGCTGATGATGTTTGATTTGTCATGAGGAAAAAATTCATATTTCTTAATAGAGTTTTTAAAAACTTTCCTGACAAAAATTTTGAGGGCACCGAACATTTTGGAAGAACCTGATCCCAAATCTGAATGGGTGTCGATCATTTGCCGGTGTTAATGATTATACATTTCACACCCGAATTTGTGCTGTTGGAATAAAACTTTATAGAGTACCTTTCAGTTTCGTGGAGCTTACTACGGAACCTTCGTTAGAGACCCGGTTGCACAGATCAGGCCTGAGTTCAGTAAAACTTAATTTTAACTCCATTTATTAAGATGTGTACTAATTTCAACTAGAGTTAAATGTCCGTCCAGGATTCACCCCGGTGATAAACCGACGGTCCGTGCAGCAGATGCTCCCCCTCTCCTCATCTCTTTGTCTCTGCTCAATGAGCGGCGCGGCGACTCATATGCCGAGAGGAAGGGGTTAAAATCGATACGGCTTACAACCGCGGGATACAATGAAAAATCAATACTCATTTCCTATACCCCTATATATTATTATCTAAACTCAACGATAATTCGTCGATAGATTAATGTTTTCCGTCCATATTGTCGGAAATAATTCTCCAGCCACGTATTTTGATAAGCACCGTCAATCCACATTTCGGATTTTGCGAGAGCTCGAATAGAAAGTCAAGTTGTTGGCCGCGCGGCGACAAAAACTGTTAATGTCGTCATTCTGGATCCGTTCCACACAGCTGTGAGTTAGAGTAACTTAACTCCGAGTCAAAAAATTAGTTCATTTTCAATGAGTAAAAACTCTGATTTTCAAAGGCGTCGTCATCCTAGCCTTTTCAATGATAAGAAATGCAGTTGTGTCAGACAAGGTTCCAAAATTGGCCCTGGATCCACTCCTGGTCGAAATACTATAATTTGAAGAACATATATCCTCTTTTGTCTGCACACAGTAATTTAAACTGGAAAATACAGATTGGGTTTAAAAATTGGGGCAACCAGTAAATTGACCACAGACCCGACCATCTTATACTGCATAGAATTGTGTAATTGAAATTCAAAAATAGAGATGACTTCAGTAATGTGACGACTTATCCTTATCACGTTGCCCTTTTACAAAATTGGGATTCGAAGAAAGAGACGATTGTGACGAACAGTAATCGCAAATACAAAATTGAGACACTCAAAACAGATTCAGCAATGTGACGACATTTCCAAATGATGACTTCAATTACAAATTGAGACTAGTGACGACTTCGTAATCTAGAAACTTATCCAAACGATGACTTACACTTAGTATAAAAATGAATTAGAAATACAAATTGGAACCCTCAAAAATAGAGACTACTTTTCTGAAGGATGACTCAAAACCGAGTCCGATAACTGCTTTTACCATGACTTACACTTAGTATAAAAATGAATTAGAAATACAAATTGGAACCCTCAAAAATAGAGACTACTTTTCTGAAGGATGACTCAAAACCGAGTCCGATAACTGCTTTTACCATGACTTACACTTAGTATAAAAATGAATTAGAAATACAAATTGGAACCCTCAAAAATAGAGACTACTTTTCTGAAGGATGACTCAAAACCGAGTCCGATAACTGCTTTTACCATGACTTACACTTAGTATAAAAATGAATTAGAAATACAAATTGGAACCCTCAAAAATAGAGACTACTTTTCTGAAGGATGACTCAAAACCGAGTTCGATAACTGGTTTTCTTAATATATACATGTAAACCCGAATTTCTAATTTCCCCACGATGCGCCTAGTGACGGCGGGTTTTTGAAGACCTCTTCATGAATAAAGTAGGTCTATGCTACTACACAACCGAGCCTACGCACTAGATCGATAAACAGATGTGAAAAATATGATGACAACAGCGCGAGTTTTTTTTTCATTGATAAATTTCATCGATCAGAAACAACCAACGAACTGGAATCTGCATCTGTTCAGAGAGAGAGAGATAGAGACCGCTCCTAGATCCCAGCTGACACTATACACACCGCGACGACAATCGGCATATTCATATCAACGACTTTTGGTTTTAATTCATAAATAGTGATAATTTTTTGAGAGTTATTTTATTTCAAACAGGAGTTTGATGTAAACACGGTCCCTAACACGGCAAAATCCAGGCTGGCGAATCTAGAAAGTTAGGAGCACTTGTCAGTCCCAAAGGACGCGTTAGTCACAAAGGATCTTCCGGGCATAGCGCCCAGGGGCTGGTTCCTCAGTTGAGACTTTAGTCCAAAAATGGTCTTAAACTTTTTAAGACTTGTCTTAAGTTGTTTTTAGATTGGTTATAGAACTAAAGTGGTCTTAAACTGGTATTAAGTCTTAAGCCATGACTATGGAACTAGGCACTACATGAGATAACATGATATCATATCCATATCATGATTTAGAATTATTGGATCTGGGTAGAGGACAAGTCAACTTTGGAATTATGATACTCCATACTTTTCGTGACGCAAACTTTCCTAGTGTAACAACATATCCAATTTGATTTGCCCAAGGTGACAAAAGTTTGCATAGATAAATCAATAATCCATTTCTTTCAAAGGTAGTTGTGGAATGATTTCAGTGACAGCCAAGAAACGCTATCGACCACGCCACAGATTTTGTTTCACATAATGAAATTAAGGATGATTTCATTAAGTAATCATAATTCTCTAACGGATCATTCTAAGACATTTTAATCAGATTAAATCTCCAATCGAGCTTGGCGCACACCATTGCAGAACCTGACGGAGACATCACCGCGCAGCCGATATGGAACTAACAACTGATTACTAAACGCCTGGATAGTTTGTTCCGGTGGTAGTTGTTTTGTTGGACTAATTTTACCCTACGTTATCACGACTACGCAATGGGGTTGTATGTGACACAATCTACCACCCCTCGACGTTCCTGTTATAAACCCCTCGACCGCAGTGCTGCAGTACTGCACGTATGTTGCACACACAGCGAAATTTCAGTATCAACAAAGAGTGCGTAAATAACCGCAAGACTTCTACACTGTTCCGCTCATCTACGTTAGATGGCGCTGCGCTAAAATAGAGGGAATTGTAAATTGCAAGTTGAACAAAGTATTGTGTATCGTAAATAACCTTGTATCCTATTTTTCTTTCAATACATGTAAATATTTTTAAACAAGATTATTTTCCCTCGACATGCTGGGAATAAAAGTAGACTGGTTGCCTAATTGAAGATAGAGACCGGTAACCAGTCTAGGAATGAAAGGAGAGTAATGGAATTATCTATCTGTAAGGGAATTGCTTGACTGACTTAATGAATCGTAACTCAAAGGAGTCATTCGAATGCTTGTACCGTACACCACGATGTTGAACGGTATTTTGAAATAAATCAGCCCAACCGAAACCAATCCGGAGACAAACAAGAATAAATCGAACACAAATTCACTGTTGTTTAAGCTTGAATATTTCATGATTTATAATTTTTTTAACATTTAAACATCCACATCATTTCAATCGATCTCGAAATTTCGCATTAATCACATCAAGGGAGGTGCAAGGAACCTTCCCGATACATATAGCAGTTTATCAATATGGACCCGATATCTGCACCGGCCCGAATAGGAACAAATTTATCTTTTGTTGTACCATAACCAGCTTCAACATAAACGCCAAATTCGTCAAGATTTTTTTTAGGAAAAAAAAAACATCGAACTCAAAATCTAAAAAGACCTCACGATCCAGTTCAACAGTTGTGAGTTTGAGTTAACATACGTGAGTTAATAGTGAAATTTTTGAGTCAAATCTGAACTCACAACTGTGGAACTGAGTCCGGAATGTTTAGTCTTCAATCGCGACAATCCTACAAAGTTTATGCAACTGACTGTCACGTATTTCTAACAAGTACATGTAAATAGTTTTTTAAAACGCGTTTTCTTAAACTGTCGCCGCTCTCGGCGCGGGGTTCGGATGACGGCAGCCAAACGAACAGTACGACCTTGACCTCCACGGGAGCGCCTGGCTGGCAATCCTATTGGTCAAACGATTCTGACGTGACACCGATCACAGCAAGATTGAGATTGATAGATTCGCATATATAAAATTGTAACTAAACTTTCTAATCAAGTATATGTATGTGTATATCCTTACTGCAATAGAAAAAGATACATTTTCTTACATTCAAAGAAGGCTCATAACAATATCATTACTGAATCAGATATAATGTATTTTCTTGAAGATGGAATAAATAAATACTACAGTCAATTAAATACTAGCTACATTTCACATTTGAGGCATTTGAATCTGCTGAGAATTTATAGTGGAAAGTGGAACTAGATTCAGAGACAAACTAATCCCACACACCTGTGGAACTGGTTCCTAAGCCCAAATTAAACCTATAAATGTGGAACTGGGTTTAGAGACAAATTAAAGCCACGCAACTGTGGAACTGGTTCCAGACTCCGAATTAAAGCCACACAACTGTGGAACTGGTTCCAGACTCCATATTAAACCTGATTTACAGTGGAACTGGTTCCAGACTCAAAATTAAACCCACACAACTGTGAAACTGGTTCCAGACTCAAAATTAAACCCACACAACTGTGAAACTGGTTCCAGACTCAAAATAAAACCTACACAACTGTGGAAATGGTTCAAGACTCAAAATTAAACCCACACAACTGTGGAACTGGTTCCTGACTGAAAATTAAACCCACAAAACTGTGGAACTGGTTCCAGATTCAAAATTAAACCCGCACTAACTCAAATCAACAGAAACATTCTGACTCAAAATCTCAGACCCTTACAATATATACATTGAAGATGATAAGTTTCTATTGCGGTGAAATAACGATGAAACGTTCACAGATTTCAGTTTTCAGCTGTTGTTAATGTTTGCGCGCATATTTTCACAATGTCAATATACATAAAATAGTTGAACATCTTGCGCAGTAAAAACGTTCAGATTTCATAAATCGAATGAGCCTTCAGATTCGAGATAAATTAGTGTATTATACAACAGATGGTCCTAACAACCCGGTACACACCTGCCTGAGTCTAACTTTCCACGGACTCTACTTGAAAGTATAAGGAATTTAATTAAGACCAGCGCAGCCTATGAAGTGTATTCAAAATGTCTAAAAATATTAACCCTTTCAGTGTGTCTACACCACAGTGCGGTGTATATATCAGTGATGAACTTAGCTAATACACCGCACTGCGATGTATTAACAAAGTTTTTAAACGATATAAAAAAACATGTCCACTTTCAGTGTGTCTACACTGCAGTGCGGTGTATATATCGGTGATGGACTTGGCTAATACACCGCATCGTGGTGTTATTACTAGTAGTAATTAGTTTTTACCTCTGTTATTGAAAGATGGCAGCACCTACTAAACGTAGTGAACTATTAGTAACTAACAGTACACCGCACCGTGGCGTCGATACACCATAGCACCGGTTTATACAAAACACTGGGGTGGAATTTTCAAATTATCTCCGGCACATTCCGGTATAAGTCAGCACTGAAAGGGTTAAGATTTAAGAAAACCATTTTTAGGTTTTAACCAATAGAAAGCTTTCATATGTAGCCAAACCATCTGGCAAGATTAAGGACATAATGATCTCAACAATGTGTAAATAATAAAATAATCGAATAAAGAGTGACATATTTTCACAACAGCAAATTAAACATTGAACATTATATTATATTTCTCTATCAGCTTCTTCCATAGTTCAAAGGTAATGATAACAGCTTCACATATGATAGAATTTTCCTTATAGACGGCCATCTTTGTGAAATCCTTGCATCAAATTGTCCTCAATGACATCATCAAATTGCCACTAAAGACACTTATAGTAAACGTGTCTGCCTTCATAAATCCCCCTATGACATCATCAAACTTTCTACTAGTGATTTGATATATAGACACTTCAAGAAAAAATGTCTGCCTGTGTAAATCTCCTTATGACATCATAAAATTGCCTACTAGTGATTTGACCAAGAAACCATCATTAAAAATGGCTGCCCCGATCAATACCCCTATGACATCATAATCGAATCGTCCATAGATATCAAGGGGGATTCAAAGTCAGCCATCTTTTCTGAGTAGTCTATCAATCAATTTGATGATGATGATGTCATAGGGTGATTTATGGAGGCAGCCATTTTTTCTCTCACTTCAGATAACACATAATCCCTATAATCATTTTCGCGTCTTCAAAAATATCGGAAACGTAAAATCCTATCTCCACTGAGGCGGTTGTTGATATGGATTATTCTGCTGCTGCGGGTATCCACCGTACGGGTTCTGCGGCATCGGATACCCACCCTGGGGCTGCGTCGGGTAACCCGGGTACCCGCCGTATTGTTGGGGCGCCTGTGGCGGGTATCCCGGGTACGATTGTTGCGGCGGTTGTTGCCCGGCGGTTCCGTACATCGCGTACGGGTTGTAGCCCATCGGTACGGGCGGTGGCGGCTGGTACTGACCGTACGGGTACGGCGGAGCTGACTGGGTATAGCTACTCGCAGAAGCAGACGCGGCCGGAGCAGCTGAAAATGGAATAACGGAAAATTATCATCAGAGAGTTCAAGGTCAAATCAAATCAGTTAAACAGTTTAGACACACGTGCTACAAAAAAAGAAAAACATTTCAAACATGCTTTAAATTAAGCAATAAATCATCCTGCAGTCTGGCCCCTGCAAACTCAGATATTCAATATTGTGGAGTGAAGTGTGGATGATCAGTTTTTGAAAGTGTGCTGATAAAATGTCTAATATCTGGTGTTTGTAGTTCATTTTCAATTAAAAATGTCTCAGGTGAAGCACTGAACACATGTGAAGTGTGGACGATCAGTTTTTGAAAGTGTGCTGATAAAATGTCTAATATCTGGTGTTTGTAGTTCATTTTCAATTAAAAATGTCTCGGGTGAAGCACTGAACACATGTGAAGTGTGGATGATCAGTTTTTGAAAGTGTGCTGATAAAATGTCTAATATCTGGTGTTTGTAGTTCATTTTCAATTAAAAATGTCTCGGGTGAAGCACTGAACACATGTGAAGTGTGGATGATCAGTTTTTGAAAGTGTGCTGATAAAATGTCTAATATCTGGTGTTTGTAGTTCATTTTCAATTAAAAATGTCTCGGGTGAAGCACTGAACACATGTGAAGTGTGGATGATCAGTTTTTGAAAGTGTGCTGATAAAATGTCTAATATCTGGTGTTTGTAGTTCATTTTCAATTAAAAATGTCTCGGGTGAAGCACTGAACACATGTGAAGTGTGGATGATCAGTTTTTGAAAGTGTGCTGATAAAATGTCTAATGTCTGGTGTTTGTAGACAATAATAAAGATGACAAAGTATTGAATGTCTGAGTGGTTCAGGGTCCAGACTTAAAGACGGTTTTGTATCTTGGTTGCAGATATATAAGCCTAGAAAGCTGATCGATGATTTCTATGAAAACTGATTAACAATGCTGTAGTGTGCAGAGTCTCCACCAGGGGTCTCTACAGTGGAAAACGGGTGAAAACCTACGAAACTAAAGTGCTGAAAATGTATATCAAGTACCTGCATAAGCCGGGGTATAGCCAGCTGCAAAAACGAAATTAATTCAATAATATCATATTAATAAAAAGAAAATTAAATCAATTTAAATTTTTCAATAAATTTCAATATCAAAGATTTATTAGTTAACTGTTTAGGGATATAATCCAATTTTTTGGTTGATTATGTACTTCATCAATAGACCAACTTTTGAATGATTTTCCAGAATTTTTCCACTGAAAAACCACATATATTTTTAGGCCTTTTTTCAATACTTTGAGTACGGATTTGCCTCTCAGAATTTTGCGAAAATTGTAGTAGCCTGTATTAATCATGATCTTCTTAATTTTTAATCTCGTGATTTGCAAAGAAGATAGTTTATTTTCAATTGCTTCCATCAAATTCATCGCAATTTTCACCCCTTTTTATTTTCTTTCCGCAGTCAATTTTCATTTCAATTTTTCCCCTGTTGCCTTCCATTTCGAAACGCCTATTCTAGAAACAATTTCAATTTTTTCCCTTCGCCCTCCAATTTTCTTCCTGAAAAAATCCGTACTTCAAGCGGTTAAAAAAGAAGCCTTATCAAATTGATGACAGTTTTTACTCCACAACAAAATTAGAAGCGCCCAGAGTCTAATTCACCCTCAACCTAAGAAATAAGCCCTAAAAATAGTCATCAGGATCCAGTTCCACAGTCGTGAGTTAAGATTTGACTCTGAGTTAAAACATTGAAAATGAACTGATTTTAACTCGGAACTGCGGAACTGGGTCCAGATATAGAAAACATTTTGGTGGAAAAATTTTGAAACCAATCCTCGTTGAATTCAGGTTGGCGAGGACTTTAAAGTCCTTAATAAGGTTGCTGTAAATTCTTTATGACAACCAAAATGATTTCATTTTCCGTTTCGAAGTTTGGATTTAAAAAAATGCAAATCCAAATCTGACCGTCAAACGAGCCTCGAAAAACATTCACACTTTTCTACTGTCAGTGTTTGGTATAGTTTTCATTGATAATTGATTTACTCAAAGAGAAGAAAATTTGATTCGATTTTGATCAAAATCTAGAAGAAATTCAATTTTTTGATTTTGAAGTCTTGATTTAAAAAAAAATCGTGAATCCAAATCCGATCATCAAACGAGTCTCAAAAAAACATTCACACTTTTCTACTGTCAGTGTTTGGTATAGTTTTCATTGATAATTGATTTACTCAAAGAGAAGAAAATTTGATTCGATTTTAATTGAAATCTAGAAGAAATTCCACTTTTGATTTTGAAGTCTTGATTTAAAAAAAATCGTGAATCCAAATTTGATCATCAAACGAGTCTCAAAAAAACATTCACACTTTTCTACTGTCAGTGTTTGGTATAGTTTTCATTGATAATTGATTTACTCAAAGCAAAGAAAATTTTATCTGATTGTAATCTAGAAGAAATTGAAAAGTAACTAGGCAACTAGCGACATCTGGTAACTACAATTTCTAAAATTTGCCGGGTTTTGGCATTCAAAGGGTCGGCAATAACACAGGGTGCGCCACTTTCATTTGACTTGCTTTTTCCCCCTGACTATTCCCTGACACGCGCGTTGTTTTCCCTGACTTGATCCGCTAAGACTACGATCAATTAACATTAGTCAAATACGTAAAGCATAGACTGAAACAGTTTGATCAAGCAATCATAACAAAATTTCCCCGACTTTCCCCCGATTTTCAGCATTCTTTCAAACAAATTTCCCAACTTTTCCTCCTTGACTTTTTAAACAAGACAAAATTCCCTGACTTTTCACCGATTTGCAGGTAAGTGGCGCCACCCTGTAACAAGCAATTTCCGGGTACGATAAAATCCTAGTGCTACTTACAATAGGCAGGGGGCGCTACCGAGGTGTTAGCGGCGGCATACGTCTGAGATACAGGTGGAGGGCGTGGCGGTGCTACTGGCGCGGTAGTTGAACCGGAGGCAGGTGGCGGAGGGCGCGCTGGTGCGGTCCGTTTTGGCGCTTCAGCTGCGTATACACACAATATATAACATCAACCAAAACGAAACAACAAAAGCAAAAAGCGTGAAAATAGCGAAATATAGATGTTAGTAAAAATAACCGGTACTTCCACAGAGCAGACGGATGCTTCCTAAATCCCCCCTATGACATCATCAAATTACTCATAACATAGATGGGACATGTCACCCAATGACCTCACCAGATTTGACCAAAAAAGATGGATGTGAAAAGATCCGAACTATTTGGCTATTTTGATGATGTCATAGGAGGATCTATGGAGGCGGACATCTTTCCTAGCAGTGTCTATAGATCGAATCACTAATTCGATGATGTCATAGGGGGAATTAAGGAAGTGGCCGTCTTTTCGTTTTGATGCTAGTTGAATATAGAAACATGCTGCGTATGATGAAGTACAAACCGGGTTGTTGCGTCGGTTGGTGATAGCTCGGGGCAGCAGGTGGCGTCTGAGTCGGCTGATTGGCGATCGTACGTTGTAGGTCTTTCATCAGCTCGTCGCGTTCCGTTTTACGCGCGAAGCAGAAATCGCTGATTTTGCCTTGACAACGCAGCAACAATTGAGTCAGATCGTTATAGAACTAGAAAACGAACGAAATTTGAATGATAAAAAAAAAAAACTTTCGAAAAACATCGAGTTTAAATTTCGACTGTCGCAGTGTAGTTACGGTAATGAGTTTTTGTCTCTATTAAAAGATGGCAGCACCTATCAAACAGTGAAATAGTAGTAACTAATAATACACCGCACTGTGGTGTAGATGCACTATAGGCATTATTCAAAATCCTGAGGTGGAAATATTCAAATCATCTCAAGCAACTTCAGGTATTAATTAGTCAGCACTAATTAATCAGTCAGAAAGAATATAGAATGACAACAGACCATTTTCTGGCCGAATTGAAATTGTATTCGAAACATTTTTTCGAGATTTCCGGCTATCCACTTTTTCACATACCTTATTCCCTTCTTCGAGATTGTTCTTCAGTTCCATGTACCCGTCGAAAGCCTCGGCTAAATCCTTCAGCACTTTATCGCGTTCGGCTGCGCTCTGATTCGACTGACGCGCCTGCGCGAATTCACTATTAGCCCGCTGTAAAAACGAATACAAATAAATATATTTGAGTTGAAATCCAATGAAATACAGCGTTCTTCGTCGTCATCAGACGTTCTACACAGCTACAACAGAGATACACATCAGAGATAAAAATAATAGTCACCTAGTTTCAGTTTTGAGTGAATTTTGATGTTTTGGGTTTAAAAAATACTAGGAAATGAACTGAACAAGTTGAAATAGACATTAGACATGCAAGGAATCAATTTGGACGGTATTTTTCATTGATATTGTGCATGGTTCCCGCAGTTATATGAATTCAAAATTTCAAAGTTTTTCCCAAGTATTTCATGGGTGATTTTTCAATTTTCTCAAATGGAAATGAACACATATCGTCATGCTACAACCAACATTTTAGCGGTGACTGGTTAAAAAGGTGATTTTCAAGGGAAATCGCTGAAGAAAGTTGCCCTCGGCAAATGCAATATGTGAAATGTAATGAATTTCCCAAATATTTCCCTGATTTGACGAAAATTTCTCAAATTCCCAAATATTTCCTAACCGGGAATTATCATATCCAAAATTTCCAAGTTTTTCCCAATTTCCCCGTTCTGTGGGAACCGTGATTGTGGGTTATTCAATATAACCTGTACCTGTATTTCGGCGAGTAACGTCTCCTGTCTGTGCAGACTATCGTTCACCTGTCCACGGAGCGGTCCGAACATCGTGTCTAACTCTTGCTCCGATATCGACTCTTGATTGACGATTCCGTCTGCCGCCAACGCGTTCATAAACTTCGACGCTACGGAGAGAATTTCAAATATACATGATGATGTCATAGGGGGATCTAAAGATGCGGACATCTTTTATGTAAGTGTCCCTGAATCAAATAACTAGTTGGCAATTTGATGATGTCAAAGGGGATTTATGGTGGAGGCAGACATCTTTTCTGTAAGTGTCCCTGAATCAAATAACTAGTACACAATTTGATGATGTCATAGGGGATCTTAAGATGCGGACATCTTTTATGTAAGTGTGTGAATAAAATAACTACTAAACAATTTGATGATGTCATAGGGGGATTTATGAAGGTAACCATCTTTCCTCTTGATTAAGAGTTCATACGTCAAATTACTAGAAGGTTATTTGACGATGTCATGGGGAACCGGCTTTGAAGAAGATTCTGTATATTATATCAATAGAATTTTGGATCAAATACTAGTTGGCGATTTGATGATGTCGTAGGGGAATTTACGGAGGTAGACATCTTTTCGTGAATATCCGGTGAAAGGGAAGAATAGACATTTACAAACCCATATCAAATTTGGTATCTTTAATTTCCACCTCCATTGCTTCGCGTTCAGCTTTGATCGTGTCGACATTTTTCATCAGGTCACGTAACTGTTTCACGGCTGCGCTGTTATTGAGTTGAGCTTGTTGCGCAGCAGACGGCATACTGCTCTCTAGATCACCCTGAAAATAGACCAAATACCAGCATCGGTCAGAGTCAGGGGTCAATTGAACAAAATACGGTTTAAATTGGTTAACATTGGGCGGTTTCAATCAAACTGTTTGACCCTTTCAGTGCGTCTAAACCGCATTGCAGTGTATGAATCAGCGATGGATTTTGCTAGTACACCGCACTGCGGTGTATTGGTGTAATTAGTTTTTATCTCTATTGAAAGATGGCAGCACCTGTCAAACATAGTGAAATACTAGTAACTAACGATACACCGCACCATGGTGTATACGCATTATAGTGGTACGTCCGTTATTCAACACACTAGGGTGGAATTTTTCAAAATTTTCAAATCATCTACAGCACTATAGGGTATTGATTAGTCAGCACTGAAAGGGTTAAAGGGTTTTCTACTAAATGTAAAACATGAACATCTCTTGATGAAAATAGATGTAAAACATGAACAGGGTTTTTAATAGATCTCAATAATTTCGATTTTTTAAAACCTTTTCGATCCTGTGATTGTTGGACTTATATTCTATTCGTCTCTCGCGATTCATTGCGTAGTTTTACCACATGAAAATCTCTATATAACCGTATGTAGATGTTCTACAGTTTGACTACTGTTTTAATTGTCACTATGTCCATGGTTCCCACAGTTATATGAATTCAAAATTCCCAAGTATTTCATGGGTAATTTTTCAATTTTCCCAAAAGGAAATGAACACATATCATCATGCTACAGTCAACATTTTAGCGGTGACTGGTTGATAAAGGTGATTTTCAAGGGAAATCGCTGAAGAACGCCGCCCTTGCCAAATGCGATATGTGAAATGCAATGAATTTCCCAAGTATTTCCCTGATTTGAGGAAAACTTTTCAAATTCCCAAATATTTCCAAACCGGGAATTATTATTTCAAAATTCCCGAGTTTTTCCCAATTTCCCTGTTCTGTGGGAACCATGCTAAGTCAGTGATTCACTGGTTAACTTTATTTAACCAGTTTTAAATAAGTAGTTAACCACAGTTTTGATTTTCACTCAAATTTCGATCGCCGAAACCGGACTTACCGGTGACTTGCTCAACATTTGAATTCCGTTTCGTAGACTTCCGTATTTGGTCTTGACGACGGTGTCCGCCTGTACGGCCGTGTCCAGGATGCCTTTGTATTTGGCGATCTCGGCGCGTAGCGTCTCCGTCAGTTTCTCAGACGCCGTACGCGTCCATCGCTCTTTAAACTGCGTTCTCAACTGCTGGTCCGACGTCTGTTCGTCGTCTAAAAGTCGGAAACACTAAAAAAAGTAGAAATCAGGCACCGTTTTGAAATACTGGTTTATTTTTGTTCCAGAATTGTCGATTCAAAGCTATGCTTTTTTATATTTTCCCCTCTGATAAATTATGTCAACTTATACTTAATTTAAGCAAAAACATGATAATTTATGAATTGTATATTATTTGTTATAGATTGCTATAATTTTCAGAAAATAAATAAATAAAAATAATAATAATAATAATAATAATAATAATAATAATAATAATAATAATAATAATAATAATAATAAAAATAATAATAAATCACAACTAGGTTCGTTTACTAATTGCGTTCTAATGACGAGTAGTACTTTTAAAGGTTAACTATCTATTTGATGCACCGAGCTCTCGCTACTAATGTATAGAAGCTTCATCGGGTGATGATCAGAAAATTTCATGTCTGTAGCAGGGTGGCGCCACTTTCCGCCAATTAACAAATTCCCCGTGACTAACTAACTATACTTGGTTTCTAATTCAGTAACCTCCTAATTGGGTTAAAACATTGTATCGACCAAACTGTATCGATTTTAGTGATGTAGTTATTATGTACAACTACAAACATTTCTAATTGCCTATTTTTCAAAATTGAAGGAGTTTTAGAGGAGTTTTGGGCAATTTGCTCGAATTAAATGAGTTTTCGTAGGAGGAGCTTTTTAAGGGATCGAAAAGCCGTAGGGACCGCGTTTCGGCAACTAATTTCATCAGCTCTCCGCGTTCCTACCTCGTCGAGAATCTCGCGGTTTCGTTGCAGAGATTCCGGCAGCTCTTGCATCAGTTTCTCGATCGCCGTGATGCCGCCGAGTTCTGAGATTTTCGCCGCCTTCTCGAGCACGGACTGCGGTAATTTTCCGCCGCCCGACAAATCCTCGATCGCCGCAGGCAGATTCAACGAAGCCAACACGCTAAATGAAATATACCACAACAGTACGCTTAACCTCGGTTTCAATTAAGTTACAAAACTATGATGCAAAACTATGACTAGGATGAAGTAATATAGACTGCTGGATCCACAGTTGGGAGTTAAGATTTGACTCTGAGTTAACTCATTGAAAATGAACTAATTTTAACTCAGAGTTAACTCTTTCAGTGCGTCTACACCGCAGTGCAGTGTACGAATCAGTGATGGATTTTGCTAGTACACCGCACTGCGGTGTATTGATGTAATTAGTAATTATCTCTATTGAAAGATGGCAGCACCTGTCAAACATGGTGAAATACTAGTAACTAATGATACAACGCGCCGCGGTGTAACGCACTATAGTGCTATTCCCGTTATTCAACACACTAGGGTGGAATTTTTCAGAATTTTCAAATTATCTTCAGCACTACAGGTTATTAATTAGCCAGCACTGAAAGGGTTAACTCTAACTTACAACTGTGGAACCGGGTCCTGGGTATCAAAGTTATGCCTCACTTGGACCAAGTTTTATAGACTGTGGCATGGTGGATATTAAGGTGTTTGACTGACAACCGAGAGGTTGTGGGTTCGAATCCTAGTGAAACCATGGTTATACGGGAAGGACACATATCAGTGCTTGTCGACTCACTGATTTAACAACAAAAGTCCGTACCTGGCGAAAATCTTCAACACGATGAAGTTGGCCAGTAATAGGTAGAACTAGGTAGAACTCAGTATGAAAATTATCCTAAAGCATAAATCCTTAATCTGGACCTGGTTTCATAGACTGGGTATGAAAGTTATCCTTAGAGATAAAGCATTAACCTGGACCTGGTTTTATAGACTGGGTATCAAAGTTCACCTTATGGATAAGGCTTCAACTTGGGCCCGCTTATGTTGACCGGGTATCTAAGTTACCCCTAGCGGTAAATCCTCGACCAATACTCGGTTTCACAGACTGGGTATGAAAAGCTAACCTAAGGCGTAGATCCTTGATCTATACCTCGATTTATAGACTGGATATCAGGATTGTCCAAATAGGGATAAGGATTCTTCCGTACCCTGCCTTACCTTATTTAATAAAAGTGGTCGCCTCCCGCACCCTGCCTTACCTATTTAATAAAGTGGTCGCCTCCCGCAGTCTGGAAACTTCCTGGTTAATTATTTCAGCTTTGCGCGAATCGAAAACGCCCAAAGCTTGATGCACGGCTAGTGGTACCAGTTTATCAAACAGATCTGAAAAAAAAAACAACAAATTTTCTATATTAATTCTAGGCGGACTTTTAACCCTGTAAATGGTGATTTCATAGACCAGTTTTTAACGTGAAATTCCCAGATTTAACTATAAGATATCCTCAGTGAGGGCTGTTTCTCATCAAGAGGTTCCTTGTGTCACTCATCACCAGCAAGAACAACAAGACACCAAAAATTCAAATTCCCAGATTTAATTATAAGATATCCTCAGTGAGGGCTGTTTCTCATCAAGAGGTTCCTTGTGTCACTCATCACCAGCAAGAACAAGACACCAAAAATTCAAATTCCCAGATTTAATTATAAGATATCCTCAGTGAGGGCTGTTTCTCATCAAGAGGTTCCTTGTGTCACTCGTCATCAGCAAGAACAACAAGACACCAAAAATTCAAATTCCCAGATTTAACTATAAGATATCCTCAGTGAGGGCTGTTTCTCATCAAGAGGTTCCTTGTGTCACTCGTCACCAGCAAGAATAACAAGACACCAAAAATTCAAATTCCCAGATTTAACTATAAGATATCCTCAGTGAGGGCTGTTTCTCATCAAGAGGTTCCTTGTGTCACTCGTCATCAGCAAGAACAACAAGACACCAAAAATTCAAATTCCCAGATTTAACTATAAGATATCCTCAGTGAGGGCTGTTTCTCATCAAGAGGTTCCTTGTGTCACTCGTCATCAGCAAGAACAACAAGACACCAAAAATTCAAATTCTATGATTCAATTATAAGATATCCTCAGTGAGGGCTGTTTCTTATCAAGAGGTTCCTCGCGACACTCATCACCAGCAAGAACAAGACACTAAATATTCGAATCCCCAACCACATAGAAGGATAAGATTCCCCTGATTCTCCTTGTAGCATTTAACCCTGGAATTCCATGATTTACCAGAACTGTAACGAGAGGGTCTGATTTTATAGGATAGTTTGAGCCATAGAGACCAACCCAACAATAGCAAAACAGACCTGACAAATTCACTTACGTAAGAAAACTTTTTCAAGCTATATTTTTCATTGTGGAATTCAAAATTACCTTTGAAATTGTTGCAAAGCGGAGCCGTCAACGGTAGAGGCTTCGCGATCGGCGCCTTGCCGATCGGGGACAGTGTTTTCACACCGGGAACGATGTCGTGGTAGATGAAATCGTTGTCTTTCTTGACGGTTTGTAACTGTCGGTTCATTCGATCTTTATCGTCGGTGAATTTAAACGTGTTTCCGGCGCGTGTTTCGGCCGCCTGCATCAACTCACACGCGTGCTGCAAATATTCATACACATACATCAACACTTCATATATCAGTCATTCCTGGATATAAGGAATTTCAACAGGGTCCCTACAGATATCAGTCATTCCTGGATATAAGGAGTTTTAACAGGGTCCCTACAGATATCAGTCATTCCTGGATATAAGGAGTTTTAACAGGGTCCCTACAGATATCAGTCATTCCGGGATATAAGCAGTTTTAACAGGGTCCCTACAGATATCAGTCATTCCTGGATATAATGAGTTTTAACAGGGTCCCTACAGATATCAGTCATTCCTGGATATAAGGAGTTTTAACAGGGTCCCTACATATATCAGTCATTCCTGGATATAAGGAGTTTTAACAGGGTCCCTACAGATATCAGTCACTCCTGGATATAAGGAGTTTTAACAGGGTCCCTACAGATATCAGTCATTCCTGGATATAAGGAGTTTTAACAGGGTCCCTACAGATATCTGTCATTCCTGGATATAAGCAGTTTTAACAGGGTCCCTACAGATATCAGTCATTCCTGGATATAAGCAGTTTTAACAGGGTCCCTACAGATATCAGTCATTCCTGGATATAAGCAGTTTTAACAGGGTCCCTACAGATATCAGTCATTCCTGGATATAAGCAGTTTTAACAGGGTCCCTACAGATATCAGTCACTCCTGGATATAAGGAGTTTTAACAGGGTCCCTACAGATATCTGTCATTCCTGGATATAAGCAGTTTTAACAGGGTCCCTACAGATATCAGTCATTCCTGGATATAAGCAGTTTTAACAGGGTCCCTACAGATATCAGTCACTCCTGGATATAAGGAGTTTTAACAGGGTCCCTACAGATATCTGTCATTCCTGGATATAAGCAGTTTTAACAGGGTCCCTACAGATATCAGTCATTCCTGGATATAAGGAGTTTTAACAGGGTCCCTACAGATATCAGTCATTCCTGGATATAAGGAGTTGACAACTGTACAACTACAAACTAGATAAAAATTTCTAATTGCTTATTTCTCATAAATGAAAGATTTTTATAAAGGAGTTTTAAGGCATTTTACTCAAATTGAAGGAGTTTCAAGCACATTTAAAAGCATTTTCTGTTTAGGAGGAATGAAGCAGTCGTAGGGACTCTGATCATTTCAATCTGAACTTAGAACTCTCGAACAGTGCAAACATCGAAACAGTTTTTCTCATAATTTTCCGGATTTGTCGTACTTTTACGCGTTAATTCAAAATAGAATAAGCAGTTACTGATCACAATCTGGACAGTTGCCCGGGCTATAATGATACCTGTAACCTGGCGATCTGTTCTCCGAATGCTTTCTTCTCACCGGCGACCTGCGCCTGGTGATACTCGGCGAGACTGTGAAACGCCGCTTGACGTCCGGCCACAAACCCAGTCCAATCCTACAAATCAACGAAACACATATCAGCATCATTTAACCCTTTCAGCGTGGAGCGGCATATAAATCCGCCCAAAAACCCTATATCGCGTCCACCACCCCGTGCGACGTATTTATGTTATCAGTTATTAATTAAATCAGTAATTAAATCTAGTGAATGATGGCAGCACCTGTTAACCATTATGAAATATAACTAACAATGCACAGCACTGCAGGGTAGACACATTATTAGCAATATGCCCGTTAAACACCGCACCTGGGGGGATTTTCCAAAAAAATATTGATGCATGTTGCATATTGATGCAGGCTGCACTGCGAGGTAGAGATGATGTATAGATGTATGTATGTCATACATCGCACTGGGGTGAAATTTTACTTACTCGTGGCCACATATCTTTGATTGAGTTTAACTGTAGTAGCGTCAATGCCTCCGAGTACAGGTCACTGCATTGCTGAGCAACTTTAGCAATTATAGCATCTTTCATACGATCTGCACAGAAATATAACAACGTACTTTAGTAGCCCGGTCACTGAGCAGAGGGGGAGATACGGGGAAAGTAGAGATGACGGAAAGGAAAGGGAGAGAGAGGATATGACAAGGGAAGAGAGAGGGGAGGGAGGGGGTAGAGAGAGGGGGAAGTGAGGTCGATGACAGGGAGTAGAAGCGGAAGCGTTTATGCAATACCTTTTCTCGCTTTTCTGAAGAAACAATCCTGAGCTTGTGCAACCATGAGAGCGCTGAGCGCAGATAGAGCGTCCGGACTCAGATCAGGAGTCGGATCTTGTTGTACGTGAGACAAAACACAGTCCTTTAAATGGCTGAATATTCCACTGGCATTCTAAAAAAACAACCACAATCACCCGGTATCAGATTAACTGAAATTACAACACAACTATTGACAACATCTTTCACTGAAGGGTCTACAGATGTTATAGGGGGATTTATGGAGGCAGACATTTTTTCAACAAAGTCAACATTTTTTCAACATAGACAAATTGATGATGTCATAGGGGGTTCTTTGAAAGCAGACATCTTTTTTCGCTGGAAGTATCTATCAAATCATTCTAGTAGAAGTTCTATGGAGGCAGCCATCTTGTCTGGAAGTATTGTGGACAATTTGACCGACGTCATGGAGGGATTCTAGGAAAACGTTTGATCTAGTAGACTCTCTTTCCGATGAATACAGGTCCCTACAGATCAGCCATTCCCGAGGGACCTTGAGTGGGTATATTTGATGACGTCTTAGAGAAGAAACCATCTTTCCGAATCCAGTGTGTTTTGAATTATATTTAACAAACCTGGAAATATTTAGCAGACGCCTTCAGCCCGTCGTCGCTGTCATGATTCTGGTTCTCTGCTAACTGTGACTGCAGGGCCGCGATGTTGAATAGAACGCAAACTTTCTCGTACGTACCAGACGCGATCGCTATCAGAATAGAAAACAATAACTCTTCATTCAACAACATCAGGCTACTGCGGCGATAGAGGATCCACTTGTAGCAATTGAGGATCCACCAGGTGTCACTAGAGTGCAGTAGGACATCAACTACTGCGGCAATAGAGGATTCCACTTGTGGCAAGTGAGGATCCACCAGGTGTCACTAGAGTGCAGTAGGACATCAACTACTGCAGCAATAGAGGATTCATCTTGTGGCAAGTGGGGATCCACCAGGTGTCACTAGAGTGCAGTAGGAAATCAACTACTGCGTCAATAGAGGATTCCACTTGTGGCTAAAGATTCACCAGGTGTCGCTAGTGTGCAGTAGGACATCAACTACTACGACAATAGAGAAATCCACCTGTGGCAAGTGAGGATCCACCAGGTGTCATTAGAGTGCAGTAGGACATCAACTACAGCGGCAATAGAGGATCAACTTATGGCAAGTTAGGATCCACCAGGTGTCGCTAATGAACTTACATAAACTCTTTTTGCCTCCGAAGATAGAATCTTTACCGAACGCTGAATACCACTTGAAATTGATGCGAATCTGAAAAGAAATTAAAAACTCATCACTGAGGAAAAATGAGTTTTTCCATAGCCTCAAATTTTCGCTGGGATAATAATTTCACGAACCTGGTTTTCGGCGATGGGCAGCTTTGACTCGATGGCCGCCAGTTGGTCATAATAGCTGGAATAAAATTACAGATGAAATGCAAGAATTTTAGGGTATTTCTCCCTTTAAAAAGGAATTCCAGAATTTTAGGGGCTATAGGAACCATGAGTGATCTGATTATTGATCGAACCATTTACAAGAACTAATAACTACTCTGTCAGTAGTAGGGTCGGAGGTTAATTCAATTGTTTATTGATCATTTTGTTAAAAGGGAATGTTAAACATATCAGATTTCCAAATTCATTAAAGTTACAAATTTTTAAAATAAGAAAATACAACTTATAAAACATATATACGTAATCTATAATTATACGGTTATCTATTAAGCCTTAACTTTATTTAAAAAATCAAGACAGTAATAAAACATTGTATCAGTGACTCATGATAATAAGCACAAAAATGTGAGTTTGACTCACACACAGGACATCACAGAACTGTAATTAGTAGGTAACCTGCCTGCTGTATTGTAAAAATTATAATCTATACAGAGCAGATTATCGTTTCTTAGTATCTTAAACTCTAATACCGGGCCCTGTCAGTAGTCTGACCTGAGCACAGGCACTTGAATATGGGCTTTGATAATGGATAAATATTTGATAATTTACCAGCGATACGTTAATCCTACTTTAATAGATCCGCCATGTTTTAAAATAAATTTACCCATTGTGCAACGCGCGCCGGTCGTTTAGCTATACTATACAGAAAGGCTGGAAACGATCCTATCTCCGTCATGCTTAAATCTACCCGCAGTTATCGGGACAGCCGAACACTGCCGATGATTGCCGAAGTACGTCCTTAGTGTCAATTTTAATCCTGAAATATAGGAGCGCCCATGATTTCAATTGTAGATGATTTTTTTGGAAACATTGACACTGTTTTAGCTCCATTAAAGATTTTAAATGGCAACAAAATTGATTTTTGAAAATTCGCGATGCCTCTTCGGGATTGCTGTGACGTCATCTGTCCCGATAACTGCGGGTAGATTTAAGCATGACGGAGATAGGATCGTTTCCAGCCTTTCTGTATAGTATAGCTAAACGACGGCCGCGCGTTGCATCATGGGTAAATTTATTATAAAACATGGCGGATCTATTAAAGTAGGATTAACGTATCGCTGGTAAATTATCAAATATTTATCCATTATCAAAGCCCATATTCAAGTGCCTGTGACCTGAGCCAGAGAAAAGTGAAGGATGGAGCGTGAAGGAAAAAAAAAAGAACTGACCGATTCAAAACGTCTAAAGTTGACTCGTGTTTATCGGCTAATTTATTGATCACTTGACTCCTCAGTTTGTTGAATTCAACTAAACTCTGTTCGTAATTCTCGGCGGCGACGTTCGCGAACGTTGTCGTGATAAATTTCTGAAGCGGTTTCGCGAAATCTACTTCGATCGTCGATTTCGCTGGAACTGACAAATAAACTGCGGCCGCCATTTTGACGACTATTGATCATGTGACCAATTCAATTCAAAACGGCGGGTTTCGCTAAACGCCGTCGGTGGAATTTAGTTATAAAAAACCGGAAACGGCTTAATCTCGTCCAGCGCCATTACTCGCTCCCCTATGCTTGCTATCAATTGAATACTTCACGTGCGAGTTGACTCTACTGACCCGTGGTCCGCAGTATATATACAAGAAGATCAAGATCAAGACCGCTTGCCCTTCTCCGATATCTCTCGCGGGGGCAATCTACACGAGACGTAATTTCCTTAAGGCGTCATTTTATCGCGTAGTCAAATTAAATTTAATTTTAGGCAAAATACGGTTTTCGGCAGAAATCCCACAATGACGAAGCCAAGATTGAAAAATTCTATATCAGAATGATTATATTTGGGGAGCGACGTTTCGGCTAACACCTGTTAGCCATCATCAGGCGTACTGGAAAGTACTCAGTACGCCTGATGTTAGCCGAAACGTCGCTCCTCAAATATAATCATTCTGATATAGAATTTTTCAATCTTGGCTTCGTTATTGTGAGATTTCTCTCGTCAATATCATACACGGATATTGTGTATCTTCTCGTCTTAGTACGGTTTTTATCTTGTCATAATCAAATTTGATTTGGTCTAAATTTTTGAATTTAACACGGCATCAAATTCACTAATCGATTTGTCAATCAACCCAGGAGGTGATTTGATACGATTTGAATATGGTGAACTGAAACCCATTCATAGGAAATGATATTTCAAAATGCGGGGCTCGAGTTTGTCCCGTTTGGAAGTCGTCAAATTCATCCTGATGTGCAAATCTTATTACACGTGACTGGCAAATTATAGGCGAATTTATCTTATCAAATCAGATTTGATTTCCTAATCATAATTTGCTAGTCACGGGGAATCTAATCAAATAAGATTTGCACATCAGGATGAATTTGACGCCTTGTTCCAAACGGCTGACTAGAAAATACTGTCCCACTTTTTAAAAAATCATTTCCTATGAATGAGTTTCAGGTTTCTCTTTCCGTTTTGACATTTATATCGGTTTTTCGAAAGAAAGCTGTGAGTCTTCCATCTTCAAATCGTATCAAATCACCCGGCCTCCGGGGGGTGATTGGATGATTTGACAAATCGATTTGAATTTGATACCGTGTTAAATTAAACAATTAGACCCAATCAAATTTGATTATGACAAGATAAAAACGATTTTTCTTAAAATCAAACTTGATTTGACAAGATAAATTCGTCTTTAAATTGCAGATTCTCTCTGTACAGATATCACACCGGTCGAACGGCTGCACCCGGAGCGGTCCTCGGAGTCATGCCAAAGACTGGCGAAGGAGCAGTCCCGACTCACGCAATCGATAATCCCGGCCCGTTTGAGGACAGCAGCAGCAAGAATGGATAATAATGGTTTCGCAAAGATCTAATTTTTGTTTAAATTTTGTGAGTTTTTATTTTACTACATCGATTACAAGTGAAATAACGACCGGATTTTCGAATTTGATTCTACTCTTCGTTAACTATGTCACCAAGATTATCAACTTGATTTTTCAAAGATTCTTTTACTGCGTTAACTTCTTCTTTTAGATGTTTGATTTCTTGCTCTGGATTCATTTCTGCTCCTTGTTGTTCTTCGAATTTCTCTAATTCCGCTGCTACTCCTTCAACCACTTGTTCTTCCTCCTGAAAACAGTAACAGTAACAGTAACAGTAACAGTAACAGTAACAGTAACAGTAACAGTAACAGTAACAGTAACAGCAACAGTAACAGTAACAGTAACATTAAGTGATGGACCGCTTTGGCGATCTTAACACTGTTTAACGATACACAGTTGTTAGATTTTAAAGTTAATGCACATTTGCCGAGGTATCATTAGCGTCTGTATAGTTTGTAGTTAGTTTTTAGTTCATAATCTTTCCAATAATCGTCCAGCCGAGCCTTGAACGAATTCACAGATGGTGCTTCCACAACTTCTGTCGGCGGACTGTTCCAGTAATTGATAATTCTATTCTCTATATCGGTGTGCTTTAGAAAGTTACGTAATTAAAACAGGTATTAAGAGTATAAAGACCAAACAGACCGAACGACCAAACATTTTGTTTCACCCTCAGATTGTTTGTTTACTTAAGAGTCATCATCCAATGACTTCGTGCCACCAGCTATCCCGCTAGATGGCGTGCGTAATGTTAGTTTTTAACTGAAACTGAAACTGAATTTAACTTTAATTGAAATTTATTTTTGTAACGGGGCCACACGGAGAGACTGAAACAGTCTATCTAAGTCGTTATCACCCAGAAGCATCCACACCACATTCATCGCACTCACACATCATGCACACAAGTAATTAACAGGCGAAAAGAAACAACAACAAAAAATGTTTCACATATTACACATTAACATAGGTTTGTATAGAATGGAAATTTACAAAGTGTTGAATAATGATTTAATGTAGGTACGCTTAAAGGCAGGTTCGCTTTGAATAGTTCGAATTGATTCTGATAGAGTATTCCATAATAGGGGACCGAATATTTTGACAGAAGATTTTCTAGTTACAGTTCTAAGATAAGGCAATCTTAATTTACATCTATTACGCGTAGGTTTATTATGAATTTGATAATTGAAGTTCCAATAGTTGTTAAAGGTCCTAGGCAATTTTGAATTGACGAATTTATGCAAAAAATAGCTAGTTGCAGTTTGTTAATATTCTTAATTCTTAGTATATTCCTATAAAATATACGAGGCAAAATGTGTGAATATTTTCCCAGGGGTGGATTTAGGAGGTAGTCTCGGGGTCCGGACCCGGTTGCCTTCCCACTGCGGTTACCCTTTATTCTACAAGACAAAGATTAGCGTTAAAACCTACAAATTTCACATGTCGTCCCATCAGAATTTGCATATTTTAGAACGTGTTCCTTCAGAAATATCCAATACCGAGGGCGGTACCCTGATCGCGGCCTTTGACATGGCCGCTTATCGGAAAAATGGCATTTCTTGTCTTCTGGATTCCCAGCTTTCAATCTCCCTAGATTCACCCCTGTTTCCACTTTATGCCCCTATGGCCTACAAAAGGTGCCCTTTTCCCGTGCACCCCCCCCCCCCCACCCCGATTCAGACACTAGATTACTTACCGGGACCGTCTGTTCAACCTCTTTCCTGTTTGCTTGTTTTTTGCCCTTTTTGTCATTTGCCTTTCCTCCTTTTTTCTTTCCTTTCTTTGCCTCGACGTTCATGAAAACATCCAAACACACCAATACAACAACAAATACGGCAAATAATTTCAATCTGAAAGAAATCGTAGAAAAAAAGAAGAATTGTATATTTTCCACTCGCAAGGTTTTCAGTCTGACCCGAGACAGAACTGACATTTCTGTCATCAAGAAAATCGCGACAACAGCTAAACCGCGTTGTCTTGAAAGAACATTCGCTATTGGCTACTGCTCAGTTTACTAACCAGTTGCCACGACTTACTTTTTAACGAGTACAAATTGAGGAATTTACAATCTTGAATCTAAGATTTGAGATCGCAGAATGTCGGAACGAAACTTACCCGTTCATTTTGACAAATAGATTTCTGCGAACTGCTGCGAGTCTTGAAAGTCTTGGAAGTCTTGTGTCGAGTCTCTGTTTGGAGATTGATGATCTTTCCTACAAATCAGATCAGTTTTTATACCGAAATCCTCCAATCAGTGGCCCACCATCTGCAGAGAGACACGCAGACAGTAACCCCCGTGTGACAGAGTTCAAATACATCACAAATACATCACGTTCACACGTTCATAACAAAAATCCACTTATTGATAGAATAAGCCATAAGTTTCTGAAATAATGCTGACAAAATGTCTAATGTCTTGAACAAACGTGAAGCGTAGACGATCAGTTTTTGAAAGTGCGCTGATAAAATGTCTAATGTCTGGTGTTTGTAGTTCATTTTCAATTGAAAATGTCTCGGGTGAAGCACTGAACACATGTGAAGTGTGGACGATCAGTTTTTGAAAGTGTGCTGATAAAATGTCTAATGTCTGGTGTTTGTAGTTCATTTTCAATTAAAAATGTCTCGGGTGAAGCACTGAACACATGTGAAGTGTGGACGATCAGTTTTTGAGAGTGTGCTGATAAAATGTCTAATGTCTGGTGTTTGTAGTTCATTTTCAATTAAAAATGTCTCAGGTGAAGCACTGAACACATGTGAAGTGTGGACGATCAGTTTTTGAAAGTGCGCTGATAAAATGTCTAATGTCTGGTGTTTGTAGTTCATTTTCAATTAGAAATGTCTCAAGTGAAGCACTGAACACATGTGAAGTGTTGACGATCAGTTTTTGAAAGTGTGCTGGTAAAATGTCTAATGTCTGGTGTTTGTAGTTCATTTTCAATTAGAAATGTCTCAAGTGAAGCACTGAACACATGTGAAGTGTTGACGATCAGTTTTTGAAAGTGTGCTGGTAAAATGTCTAATGTCTGGTGTTTGTAGTTCATGTCCAATTAAAAATGTCTCAAGTGAAGCACTGAACACATGTGAAGTGTTGACGATCAGTTTTTGAAAGTGTGCTGATAAAATGTCTAATGTCTGGTGTTTGTAGTTCATTTTCAATTAAAAATGTCTCAGGTGAAGCACTGAACACATGTGAAGTGTGGACGATCAGTTTTTGAAAGTGTGCTGATAAAATGTCTAATGTCTGGTGTTTGTAGTTCATTTTCAATTCATTCAAATATACACAATTTTCCACATTTTTATCAGGCAATAACATGGGTGAGGAGGCCGCTTGGAGATTCTTTTTTAAAGGGTACGACCGGTATTCGAAATGGCTTCACTCAAAATGTCGCCAGGGTAGGCTAATTCTGTCAGTTGTCTCAATGCATGTAGATTTGCAAGGTCGTCTTTCAAAAACAGAGAATCACAAATCCTAAGAGCACGAAATGTACTATGAGCCTAAGTCTTTTGCTACGCTATAAGCCTACATTTTAGTTTACATTTATTCTGGAGACTTCTGCTGTCCTTGAACTGGTGAAATCATCGATTTCGTGAGTCGGGACTGCTCCGGCATCCTCTGGCTGCGGGGAAGGCTCCTTTGAGTTTAGTTTAGACCTCGTAACACCCCCTCCCGCCCCAGTCATAGTAACGAAATAAAATGTCAAACAGCAATGAATTCGATATTTGAAAAGCGAATATGAATCCTCTGACAAGTGGCTCGCGTTTACCAGCTGTCCGCCCGTTCGGTCCAACGACTGGTGATTTTCCACCGATTTCATTTCTAACTTATGAACTGTCAACACAATCGCCAGATGTAAAAGTCAAATCAATAGTACATTTTAACCACGGTTCATTGAATTCCATCTTGTAGGATGATGGTAATTCTTACTTTTTAATGAGTACTCTTTTTTACTATTTTATTACCATTTAATCAAAACTGATCGTCCACACTTCACATGTGTTTAGAACTTCACCTGAGACATTTTTAATTGAAAATGAACTACAAACACCAGACATTAGACATTTTATCAGCACACTCTCAAAAACTGATCGTACACACTTCACATGTGATCAGTGCTTCACCTAAGACATTTCTAATTGAAAATGAACTACAAACACCAGACATTAGACATTTTATCAGCACACTCTCAAAAACTGATCGTCCACATTTCACATGTGTTCAGTGCTTCACCTGAGACATTTTTAATTGAAAATGAACTACAAACACCAGATATTAGACATTTTATCAGCACACTTTCAAAAACTGATCGTCCACACTTCACATGTGTTCAGTGCTTCACCTGAGACATTTTTAATTGAAAATGAACTACAAACACCAGATATTAGACATTTTATCAGCACACTCTCAAAAACTGATCGTCCACACTTCACATGTGTTCAGTGCTTCACTTGAGACATTTTTAATTGGAAATGAACTACAAACACCAGACATTAGACATTTTATCAGCACACTTTCAAAAACTGATCGTCCACACTTCACATGTGTTCAGTGCTTCACTTGAGACATTTTTAATTGAAAATGAACTACAAACACCAGACATTAGACATTTTATCAGCACACTTTCAAAAACTGATCGTCCACACTTCACATGTGTTCAGTGCTTCACCTGAGACATTTTTAATTGAAAATGAAATACAAACACCAGACATTAGACATTTTATCAGCACACTTTCAAAAACTGATCGTCCACACTTCACATGTGTTCAGTGCTTCACTTGAGACATTTTTAATTGAAAATGAAATACAAACACCAGACATTAGACATTTTATCAGCACACTTTCAAAAACTGATCGTCCACACTTCACATGTGTTCAGCGCTTCACTTGAGACATTTTTAATTGGAAATGAACTACAAACACCAGATATTAGACATTTTATCAGCACACTTTCAAAAACTGATCGTCTACGCTTCACGTGTGTTCAAGACATTAGACATTTTGTCAGCATTATTTCAGAAACTTATGGCTTATTCTATCAATAATTGGATTTTTGTTATGAACGTGTGAACGAGTTAATTGTGATGTATTTGAACTCTGTCACGCAGGGGTTACTGTCTGCGTGTCTCTCTGCAGATGGTGGGCCACTGATTGGAGGATTTCGGTATAAAAACTGATCTGATTTGTAGGAAAGATCATCAATCTCCAAACAGAGACTCGACACAAGACTTCCAAGACTTTCAAGACTCGCAGCAGTTCGCAGAAATCTATTTATCAAAATGAACGGGTAAGTTTCGTTCCGACATTCTGCGATCTCAAATCTTAGATTCAAGATTGTAAATTCCTCAATTTGTACTCGTTAAAAAGTAAGTCGTGGCAACTGGTAAGTAAACTGAGCAGTAGCCAATAGCGAATGTTCTTTCAAGACAACGCGGTTTAGCTGCTGTCGCGATTTTCTTGATGACAGAAATGTCAGTTCTGTCTCGGGTCAGACTGAAAACCTTGCGAGTGGAAAATATACAATTCTTCTTTTTTTCTACGATTTCTTTCAGATTGAAATTATTTGCCGTATTTGTTGTTGTATTGGTGTGTTTGGATGTTTTCATGAACGTCGAGGCAAAGAAAGGAAAGAAAAAAGGAGGAAAGGCAAATGACAAAAAGGGCAAAAAACAAGCAAACAGGAAAGAGGTTGACCAGACGGTCCCGGTAAGTAATCTAGTGTCTGAATCGGGGTGGGGGGGGGGGGGTGCACGGAAAAAGGCTCTTGTTGGTCATTAAAGGGCGCCATAAAGTGGGGCAACAAACTCTGGGGGCTCTCCCGAGAAAATTTTGGATTTTTAATGCGATTTTATTGCATTTTGAGCACTTCTCCGAGCATTTAACTTTAATCTGCAAACAAAAATGGAAAGGATAACATGAAAAAAGGATTAAGGAATCTTTAGGGCACCCCCTGCACCCCCTTGAATCCGCCCTTGAACCTGAAGGCTTGATCTGAAAACAGTCTTACAGTCGCGAGATTTTAGCTAAACTTTAAACCCAGTTCCACATGAGTGGGTCTTATTTGACTGTAGATCCAGTTCCACATTTGTGAGGGTTTAATTTGACTGTTGATCCAGTTCTACATTTGGGCGGGTTTAATTTGACTCTGAACCAAGTTCCACATGAGTGGGCCTTATTTGACTGTGGATCCAGTTCCACATTTGTGAGGGTTTAATTTGACTGTTGACCAGTTCCACATTTGGGCGGGTTTAATTTGACTCTGAACCAAGTTCCACATGAGTGGGCCTTATTTGACTGTGGATCCAGTTCCACATTTGTGAGGGTTTAATTTGACTGACGACCAGTTCCACATTTGGGCGGGTTTAATTTGACGCTAAACCGAGTTCCACATGAGTGGGTCTTATTTGACTGTGGATCCAGTTCCACATTTGTGAGGGTTTAATTTGACTGTTGATCCAGTTCCACATTTGGGCGGGTTTAATTTGACTCTAAACCCAATTCCACACGAGTGGGTCTTATTTGACTGTGAATCCAGTTCCACATCTGTGAGGGTTTAAATTGACTGTTGATCCAGTTCCACATTTGGGCGGGTTTAATTTGACACTGAACCCCGTTTTGAATAGTATGGGTTAAACTTGAGTCTGGATCCAGTTCCACAGTTAGGTTGGTTGATTCCACTCTGAAACCAGTTTTACAGTTGTGTGGGTTTAATTTTAATGTGTGGGTTTAATTTGTGGAATTTACGAGAAAGTAAAATGTCAAGTCTATAAAAGGACTTGTTCGGACGTTGCGCTTTTTCAAAGCGGTAATCGCCGAGTTCTGTAGAAAAATGAAGGTCCCCAACTGGACCGGTTTAGGCGGATTAATCTACTGTAATACACGTCAAAAAATTATACGATAAAAATGGAAAATATTCATTTTCATTTTGTATCGTCCATAGGAGATAGAACCAGAAGTGGTCGAGGAAGAACCAGCAGTGGTCGAGGAAGAACCAGCAGTGGTCGAGGAAGAACCAGCAGTGGTCGACGAAGAACCAGAAGTGGTCGAGGAAGAACCAGCAGTGGTCGACGGAGAACCAGCAATGGTCGAGGAAGAACCAGCAATGGTCGACGATGCACCAGGATCAGAACCAGAATTAGAAGAAGGATCAGAAATCGTCGAAGATGAGTCGGATGTCGTTCAACTAGAAGACGTTAAAGGCGCTTTGGAAGAGCAAGTTGAAAATCTTGATGGTATAATCAACAAACATTAAATCAAATCGAATATGCGGTCGTTTTTTCATTTGTAATCGATGAAGTGAAATAAAACTGAAAACGAATAAAAAACCAAAATCTAGATCTATTTTTGTGAAATCATTACTTGATTTATTCTGGAGACTTCTGCTGCTGCTCCGGCATCCTCCGGCTGCGGGGAAGGCTCCTTTGAGTTTCGAATTCAGTCACAGGGAGAAAAAAAAACAAATAAACAGCAAATTCAAATTTACAATTTTTCAACAAGCGCAATATAAAAAGTGGCAGAGAAAGAAAAGCTTCCGTATCGACCGAACAACTTGAGGCTGCTGTCGCAATGAGGCAAAAGATCCGCCGGCGAAGGAAACCGGGAAGGAACCTAGGGAATGAAATGAGAATTCAAAAAATATCGTAAATTTAAGTGGAGTATACTTAAGTTATTTAGCCAAGTTCAGAAGAATGAGGAAATATAACAATTAGGGTTGATTTTTCATTGATGGATAGTACTAACCGGGCGGAGGGTAAGCCCGGGTCACGTGAGCCTGTCAGTCTCGATAAGAAAAGGTGAGTTTTTGCCAGATGAACGTTTTGAGGTGAATTTTGATGCGGGTTGGGCGGTACTTGTATTGAAAATAAAGAATATGCGTCTTCTAATTAGAATGTTTTTTAATGTTGGCGAATCGAGACCGGCCTCGGGTTCGGCGAGCCGACCGCATGAAGTGTCCGGTTCGCAGCCATTCCACAAACCGGACCGTTGGTCCGACCCTTGGTCCGAATATTCAGCCTCAGACAGGCTAAATAGGAAAAGGCAAAATAAAATGATAGAAATTAAAACACATTTACAATAAACTTTTTGCTTTATACATTAGTTGCATATTACTTTGCGTTCGACTTTAGATCCGTTAGGCTCGTACACCGGACCAACAGTCCGCGTCTATGTCCGCACTGATCTGTGTTTCTGCCGTTCGTCGTTCGAAGTTTTGCAGAGAAATATAGATAGCTTTTTTGTCGACGGATTAACAAAATAAAGGAATATGTGTCGAAAGTGAATGTAAAGCGCGTATGCAATGGAGACGCACATTTGATTTCGGAAGCTCCCTTATATATTTACACTGATTTGGAGGAGCAGATTCCTAGCGAGGTGAGGCTCCAGCAGCAGCAGCAGCGGGGTACGGGTGGTCTACCGAGATGATGTATTTTACCGAGATCAACCGAGATGAAATTAAATATAACATATTTATTTATTCCTTATCGATTTTAACACTTGTAATCATGTTATATCAGTAATGAATACCTTCTTGAGTCATATTTTACATATTTTTTTATTTTAAAAAATTTTGACTTCAAAAACGTAAACTCGGTTAGCAATAAAATTTCATTGAATTTGATTGATCGACGATCTCATCTCGGTAAAGTTAAAAGTTATTTTTCCAAAAATATCCGACTAAATATGTAAAATATGAACCCAGCAGGCATTTATTACTGATATAATATGATTTCAATTGTAAAAATCGATATGGAATAAATAAATATGTTATATTTAATTTCATCTCGGTTCATCTCGGTAAAATACGTCATCTCGGTAATAAGGATGACCGGGGTAGGGGTGGTGTGGTTCAGTCAACCGACCCAACCCCGATGAGTACCCAACTTCTCACAGGAGGGAAGGGTATAGCAGGCAAATAATTTTATGCGCTAATAAATAATCCGATTTAAATATTTTTTTTGTTCTTTTTCAATCCGATGATGCCAGAGAAAGAGATAAGAGGGAGATGATGCCATCATCCGCGGACGAAACTACAACAACGCCGCCTAGCGACGACCGACCGAAACCGATTCCCGCTAAACGGATACGTTTCCCCCGCGGCGACGACGAACCGAACGACCTTGACCTCGACGACGAGAATTCCGGTCGCGGATTGTTGTCGACCGATCGAATCATCAAAGTCGAAAATGACGACGACGACGAGGAGATACCGCCGCCTGTGCCGCCGCGTCGCGAGTCCAAATACAGTCCGGCGAAGCGTAAATCGCGTAATCGCGACGACGGCGAGCTGGACGAGTTGACGAAGGAGTTGAACGCGAGTTTAACGGATGCCGGTAATCGCATCGTCACGATCACCGGCACAATTAAACGCGGATCGAAACACGGCCAGGCCGTCGAGGTGCAGCTAAAACTCAGCGAAACGGAGCTACGCCGTTTGTCGACGGTCGTCGCCGCCGATAACACTACCGCGCGTAACCGCCGGACTTACTGCGGACTCGGCGCCGGTATCCATATCTTGTTGTTATCGGCGCTGTGTTCGCCGGTGGCGTTCGTGATTTCGGCGGCGGTCGCGTTCTACACGGGTACGATGACCTGGTATAACTTCTATCTCTACTTCAGCGAGGAACGTTCGTTATGTCATAAGATCCTCGTCTGTCCGCTGTTGATTATTTTCTACCCGGCGTTGATCGTCGCGGCGGTCGTCGCGCTCGGCATCTACGGCGCCGTCGCGCAGGTCTCGTGGTTCTACGCGAGTTGGTCGCGCGAGATGCGCGATCCCGAGAAAGGTTTCTACGGCTGGCTGTGCGCGAAAATGAATCTCGGCGATTTGACGCCGTACGAAGTGGTCGTGCTGGACGAAGACGCAGCGGTGGCGCCGTCTGGTGTTAAACAGCGCGAACACGCCGTGCAGGAAATAGTCGATGAGGAGTCGGAGGAACAGTCCTCCGTTTAATCTCGAACAAAGCGGTCGTGGGTTCGGAATTTAAACAACATCGAACATGAACTAAGATCATGGTTTAAAGCGAGTCTACTAAGTGCCACTTTTTAGAAAGGTTCGTCCCTTGGACCGGTTCCGTAATCGAGACTTAAGTTCCGTTTTTGTTCTTAAATCTTAAGGCTGATCTTGAGTTATTAGATTGAACTAAGATGAAATAAGTATATAGAACTAAGTTGGTCTTAAACCGGTATTAAGTCTATGAACGGCTGATAACGGCTCCTGGGCCCGGTTGCGCAGTTCTGACTTAAGTCCAAAAGTGGTCTTAAATCGTTAGACTGGTCTTAAGTGGTTAGATTGGTTATAGAACTGAGTTGGTCTTAGACTGGTCTTAAGTCTAAGCCATGACTATGCAACTGGCCCCTGGGGCTGGTTGCGCAGCCAGGGACCAGTTGCGCAGTCGTGACTTAAGTCCAAAAGTGGTCTTAAATCTTATGACTGGTCTTAACTTGTTAGATCGGCTATAGAACTAAGTTGGTCTTGGATTGGTCTTAAGTCTAAGCCATGACTATGAAAACGGCTTTAGCATATTTTGCACACAAAAAAATGCTAAAAATCATTTGAATTTTGAAACTAAGTGTTGATGAAGTTTAAATGAAAGCGCTTGTCACTTCTGTTCTATTAACGTGTCCTCTGGGGCCAGTTCCATAGTCAAGACTTAGGACCAAAAGTGGTCTTAAACCTTAAGACTGATCTTAAGTTGTAAGATTCGCTATAGAACTAAGTTTGTCTTAGACCGGTCTTAAGTCTAAGCCATGACTATGGAACCGGCCCCTGGTGCTTGAATGACACAGGGGATTTATCTCTACATTTTTGTAATGGTTTGACGAAAATCACGACGTCTATCATGGTCGAAATTTACTAAAAAAAAAACTGCCACTACGCACTAATAAAAAGTGCTGAAAACTTTGGTTGTGGTTTCGTGAAATGTAATGGTAATTTTTGCGACGAAATTGCGTCACGCATCATTTGAAATCTACAGTCGAAACGGCCAGTTGGGTTCGGTGTATCATGAAACTCGTTTCTAGAAACGGTGTTTCTTGTTTCTTGAAACTTGTCCGTTTCATGTTTATCTCGTGTGGCTTTTCGGGAATAATCGATAATTAATCATGCATTTAATATTTATGAATTGATGAGATTAAATTGATGAACTTGTTTTTTGCATATTTTACAAAATGTATGTTTTATATTGTATTACTTAAACGTGTATTTAACGCCCTCTATTAGTGCTTTTTGTTACGAATCTTGTCAAGTGTGCAATAAGTCAAATAAGTTTTGTCTGGGATCGACTTTTTTGGGGGATATTTCGCTTATACTTTTGAACGCATTTCTCAAATTGGTCTTAATACGACCAGTGAAACTAAAGTCTAAATCAACCATTGTTTTTATATCCAATTTACACTATTGAAGCGTTACTGCTAAAAAGCCTTAATTTTCTCATGATGAAATGAGAAAAGATCAGCCATTTTTGAAATTCTAACTACGTTTCCTGACCATGATTTTAGATGATTTGAAAATGATTTCAAATGGTAGGCACGCAAACGTATTGGCAAAATTTATTCAGTCAATAAAATGGCTAAAATCCTCTTTTCAACATGAGAAAATTGGGACTTTTTAGCAATGCTAGAATGCACAATTCCACTGGTCGCACATATTGAGGCCAAATAAGTGTCAAAAACTTAAGACGCGAAATATCCCCAAAAAATTGATCCCAGACAAAAATAGACATCAGGAACGGATCCAAGGATAAGGTTCGAGGCCTTTAGATACTTTCTATGTCCTTTTTGATCGTTGTAAAACAATGACTGCGTCACGTTTGAAAATCTGTGTATGAGCTGCGAGATGCGATGTATTTTTTCGCATTTCCAAATACAGTAAAAGTCTTTTTAAAACAGCATTTTCTAAAGAAATGCCATTGTTAAGAACCAATGAAAAATATGGCACGATGATTACGTATTTGGCAGGGTGTAATAAAGAATGGTATTATTTCTATTGAATTTTCTATTGAGTTAGATTGGCTGGCTGGCTGACTGGCTGGCTGGCTGGCTGATTAACAGTAGTGTTAAAAAGGATGGCCGCATTATACCAAACATTGATTGTGTAAAACATGTCCTACCAGATTATGCAATGATTCCATATATGATAAGGCGGTGAATATTTATTACTTCATTCCAGAAAAGGCAACTCAAAAGGTTTATGAGGGTCTTGTACGAAGGTCCTCGATACCTCCCTCCCGACCCCTGGATCCGTGCCTGCAAACAACGCGTGTTTTTTGTTGTTGATTTGTTTATATGAACATTTGTTACGCTGTCAGCGTCGCTTTTCAATCGTGTGTTTTTTTATTTTGATCTGTCTCAAATTCTGAAATTCGGTTTTTCGGAAATGGCCAAAAGCGGCCGAACGTGCTAAAACTCGGAAGGGAGGGGGTCTGTTCCGCAGTCATGGCTGAAGTCACGAAGTGGTCTTGAATCTGAAGACTAGTCTTAAGTTTTTACATTAGCTTTAGAACTAAGATGTCTCTGTCTGATCTTAAGTCTAAGTCATAAGTGTAATGAGTTTAGACTGGTCTTAAGTTGTTAGATAGGTTATAGAACCAAAATGAGCTTTAACTGGTCTTAAGCTGTTAGATTGGTTATGGAATCAAATGAGCTTAGACTGTTTTTACGTTGTTAGACCGGTCTTAAAACAAAGCCTTGATTGTGTCACTAACATCCTGCCTTTTCTTATTTTAAACTCCACCATAAAGTCACTTTTAACCGAAAAGTATTGATTTATTGATTGCGTGTTGTTTATGTTGTATTTTGTTGCTGTCTGGTTTTTTGTAGTATTGAAAATATGAATATTAATTATAGTGAAAAATAAAGGCAGAAGTTTTAATCGTAAGTGATAAATTCTGTGTTCTTGGTTTTTCGCTTTGAACAGTTGTGAACATTTGGGGCTAATTTGGCGTCGGTTGACAGGCTGGAGGTCACAGTTAATGGAAGACCTGTAGTTTGCGCTTTTTCATGATTTAACAAACTCTGCTTTGCCCCAGAATGCCATTTTGGTCACCGCGGCTATATTCACAAGACACATTTTTACAAACGCACAGAACAACTACTCGGTGTTCTTCTAATAGTTAATGGTTAACATGCACGACTTGCAAGCAGGGTTGGTTGAGCTTGGGTCAGGGTTATTAAAAGCAGCCGTTGGCGGTAGGGGGCTCGAATCCATGGTCGTGACATAAAAATTTAGAGAATGAAAACGTAACAAAATATATATACATCAACTATTTACAATACTATATATACTATTGGAGGGATCTGTATACATCTAAGCCGGTCTTAATGAATTTAGCTAATTGGACCGTTGGGTTTTTCAGAATATCAAGGTTATTAAAGGTATTCAAATTCAAATAGTTTTTGCGGGGTTCGTTAAGTATTTAAGGGTGCTAATATACGTAATATAGCGCTCCTAGCGTATATTTATAATACTAAGTAGTTCAGGTAACGAGTGTCCCATTGAAATAGATTATTTGATGAAATAGATAATTTGATTTTCGTTATCGTCATTGCTTTGAAGTGATGTGTTTAGATCAGAAAACATTAAGTCACCAATGCATGTTTGTGTTCGCTACAAACAGGTTTTATCGATTCTACATGAAAAGTTTCCACATTCTGATGAAAGTCACATTGATTGACAACTGTTTCAGCGAGTTCTCAAAACCCGTTTATTTCTAGCACGAATAGATTTAACATCAATAGTGAGGATGGTGTAAAGAAGTGGATTCAGTGACGAGTTGATCGGTAGGAAAAGTACCGCCAACCAAGCCGCCACTTGGTTCGGTATTTCTACTCGCAATACAGCGCAAAACTGAACGATGATTATCGGTAACCAGCAAAATAAATTACACAGATTTATCACTAAACTCCTACGTGCCAGAATCAATTCGGTAGGATCAGCTCTACCCGAGCCGGACCTGCTTCCAGATACGAGTCTATACATCTGTGCATACGTCATCATTATTGTAGCAAGTACGACCGAGTTAAACGCGGCAAATATAGCGAATGAGTATTGCCAGGCGTGGACATTGATGGATAGTAAATTCATAGGTAAACAAACGCCAGTTGTGCCGTAAAAGTTATTTCCGAAATAAGTAGATGACGATAGCGGTAGCATTGAAATGATGCTTAAAATGATCCAACATATGCAACAAATACCGGATACAGATTTCAAAGATATAATTGGGCTTGCAGAAAATGGATTGACGATATTCGAGTATCTTTGACGGGTTAGAATGAGCAGAAAAGTCAAAGATCCCTCGCACGAAAGAGTCACTATAATCCCGGCGAGTCGACACAATGAACTATCTGTCCAACTTTCAGAATTTAAGAAATAAACACCTTTATAGACGTAATCGGCTCCTGCGATCAGAAACAGATAAATCGACATCAGGAAATCACAGGAGGCAATATTAATGATGAGGATATCCGAAGATGTGTTACGTGATTCAGAGGTTGAAATTCGAAGTGCTTGAACGCGAATTAAAATGACAATTATGTTCGCAACAAAGCTGAATGAAGCGATCGCCCAAATGATTGCTCTAAGAACAGTGTTACCCATCAGGTCGGAACAAGATGAAAATTGGTCGGCTTTCGGGAGACACTGGTCAACATTCGGAACCATGCAACAAAATTTGTACGCGTCAGAAGCCAAAGAACTTAATAATGTAAGTCTGTCAAACACGGTTCTCACTACGGATATGACTTTCGAATTTTTGGTTAGATCCAGATTTCTAAGTTTCGTTAATCCAGAAAATGCGTCTGGTAAAATGTAATTGATTTTGTTATTGCTAATGTTTAACGACTTTAAAGCGGATAAACCATTGAACACATTTCCACCGAGTAATGACAAAGAAAGTCCGTGAAGATCGAGATCGCTTAATGACTTTAAACCTTGAAAACTGTCTTCTTCTAAATAACTCACTGGATTCCCAAAAAGCAAGAGCATTTTCAAACTATACAAACCGGCGAATGTATTCGCGATCAATGATATTATGCGGTTATATGTAAGATCTAATGTATGTAGATTATGTAGGTTTAAGAACGAGTTTGGAACAATATAAGACAAATTGTTACGTGAAATATTGAGGAGATGTAGATAGAGGTAAGAAGAAAACGTGGACTCATTGAATACAACTCGGTTTTCTGATAAAATCAGAACTCGAGTTGATGCCGAGAAAAGATCAGTAATTTCTACTAAACCAGCATCATCGCAATCAATTAGATGACCTTGACATTTACAATACTCAGGACACGTGATGTTACAGTAAGACTCGTCATCAGTGGTACGTTTACAATTTATAACACCATCACAAACTTCAGATTGAGGTATACATCGGTTTTCCTGGCCACATTTGAACATGCCGGGACATGATAAAGTCTCGCAGTTTCGCTCGTCTTCTGAATTAGGACAATCTGATCGACCATCGCACACCTGTCCCATTGGTATACAGTAAGATGCTGGACATTTTACAGTACCAGCTGGACATTTGAAATCAGTACAACCTTGTATATGTTCGAGCCTTCTACATACCGGGTAACCAATCGGCATCCTTTCTAAAATACATCTATGACCTCTAGCATAACAATGAGGAGAATCGAAAGAACATCTTTGTTCATCAGATTTCTTACATAAGTTTGTGAAGTTAGTCGTGCAGTAGTTCTCATCATTACAGTGAACTGTAGGATTCACTATAACATTCGATGTTAAAAGTTCATCTTCTTGGAGGCTTCCGCTACAATCTACAACACCATCCCGATTCAATAGAGAACTGATACATTCACCGCTGTTACATAGAAACCCGTTGCAAAGTTGCGGACCACACTCCCGCTCGTCGGAGCCGTCCTTACAGTTAACGATTCCATCACATCGGTACGATCTATCCACACATTGACCACTAGTACAGCGGAATTGTTGGGGCAAACACGGGGGATGAAAACAGGAGTTCTCATCAGAACCATCCAAACAATCCTTAATGAAATCACAGAATCCACTTATTGATATAACTCGTCCATCTGAACAGTGGAACTGACTGTGTAAGTTTGAACCCGAACAATCGAGTTCATCTTCACCGTGTTGACAGTCGTTTCTGGTATCACATACGCGATGGTCGCTGATACATCTTTGATCATTACATTTAAACTGCCACGATTTACAACCGCTTATAGAAGCCAACTCTTCACCAGTTACATTATAGGAACATAGCACGGAATGAACGTTGTTTGTCCGATTATTCCACTGTTTTATCGACCATCTCAACGACTCGATAAAAGTTATTCCATCCCTTGTCAAAACTGGTTCGATCACTTGAAACATTTTCCTAGCATCCATAGTCAGTATAGCGCCATATTGGTGTTTAAAACTGAACGCGTCAATTAATGCTTTTATTTCATTTTCCACGTGATTAGCTACAATGCCTATTTCAGCGTGAAGGTCACGACACATTTTCGTAGCGCTTCGAATATCCAAACTTCGATTGTTGTTCCAATCTGTGAGCATTTGACAACATTTGCCGTCCACATTTTGCCAACCTCTTTTACAAGTCGAGTCATTGGTTGTATTGGAATTTAGAAAATTTTTATTTCCAGTTAGAAATACGATATCGTTATGAGTATCAGTTATTTCTAGGATAGTCGTTGTATTTTGATTTTCAACTGTCGAATTATCCACGCGTTCTGAATCGACGTCAATTCTATCCGATTCACAAATGAAAGTTGTTCGAGTCTCCTCGATTTGACACGGGAATCGAACCCAGTTCGCTGATCCTCGTGGATTATTCAGTATCATCGCCGCACACAGCATATTGACGTCATTTATCGGTTGTTTTCGTAGAGGAGATATCAATCCTGGAATAACTTCTGGTATCGTTTCGTTTATCATAGCAGGTTTAAACCACTCTGTGTAGCTCAATGGTTTGCCATCAGTCCACGTGTAATAACCATTATTCTGTTAAGATAGAATTCATTTTCATTTATCGACTGCAAAAAATGGTTTCAGCATTTTTATTAACCACTTAATTAACCATTAACGATTCAAAAACTTAACTACTATTAGCGTTAAAAACCCCACTCCATGGCAATGTCACGCCGGGAGTGACAGAGAAAACCTGAAATATGGTCGTGGTCACTTTACAGGTGACTAGCCTACTGACCTAATTTTCCGTTAGATGGCGAACTAGTCGAGTTTAGTATTTTCTACATTTGACCATTCAACTACTGTTAAAAGTTTAGGGCATTCAAATCTTTTGTCTGAAGTCAAGTTAAATCAAATAGTCAGTTACAGTACTTTATATTTTATTATCCTTTTCAATATTGTTTGCATTAATTCTGTTTGGTAATTTATATCAATTTAGAGTCTTTCGATTTGAATTTATTGTACATTTTACAATCTTCTGCATTAATTAATTCCACAATTAATCACATTTATCATGAATCTTTTGGTTTCGAATCCGCGTAATATTTGTTCATTTTTCTTTTCTCTCACTATTTCATGTAGAAGTTACCTTGAGTTTTAGCCCGATCATCATTATAAGCGCCTCCTGGGTATATCCCTTTCTAAGCAGATTCGTGGCGAATAACCTTTTGACAGAAATCATTTCATCTTGTGAGTTGATACTGAGAAGATGTCCTCCGTATTTCTGTCTACAGTAACTTGCAGCATTCTCCCAATTCAGACGTTCATCTCTGATGTATTTGACGCAGGAAATTCCCGAATCTAGAAATCCTGATTTACAGCTGATATCATCAAACTTTTTTTTTGTTAACTTTTCTAAATTGTATTGTATTTGAAATTTGGGAACGCGACCTCTTATCTCAAAATACAAATCATTGTCGATCAAACTATGGAATACACTTCCACGTTTAGCATTAGTTCTGCATAATTTTTTTTGATGGAAGGTTCCGCTTATCCGTTGCTTTAAAAGAACTGGGTCTTTGTCCGATAGAGATGATTTAGTGCACGGTGTGATCTGAATAAATTTGATTACGAATCTGTAATATTGAAATCGATTATTTTCCATTGGGTTTTCAAAGCTATAATATAAAGATGTCAAACTCTCCGATCCAAATCCCGGATAGTTCGGTGATTGTAAGATTCCACATTCATCCCTATCCGGGAAAAACGAAAAACCAAATGAATATGTTGTACGCTTTTTCTCTACTTGGCATTTGCGACGCAGTTTAACTATCAATTCTCTTTGCCAGAATTCATATTTGTAGAACAATTTCAAAGTGTTTAATACTAAACTGTTATTGAGAAACTGATTAGATAAACTCATTTGCCTATCACATGTTCTACTCGTGTATCGCGCAGGAAAACATGCGTCAATTTGATATTCATATTCTGATAATATATTAATGTTTTCTAAAGGAAGGCGCCGGTTTTCGGGTGTAATCACGAGACAGTGCGACGTCATTTTGATCTGATTTTCTTCTTCCTGTAAAACATACCCGTCGCAGTCAGTAGGATTGAATCTGAGAGAACGACTTGATTTCGAACTGATGATTGGTGTTACTAGTTGTGGAATCCAATTATCCCAGTTATAAGCGTATCCTACTACAGTAACCGGTCCTCCTGATGTAATCAAACTGACGACGCTGCGACCGAACCACAGACCATCAGGACAATACGGACCATAGCGTCTAGCTGTAAAATTACCACCATCATATATATAAAATCCAGCTCTCTCGCACGTCTCTGATAAAACTGTTAGTTTGAAATTATCCTCATAGATATCAACTTTCCGTTTAAATTCGTATGTATTTATACGATACATTAATGTTGTCTTCTGTGACGTCGGGAACAGAAAGCGAGGATGTAAACCGTAACCGGAGCCAGATATCTACAAAATATGAAAAATTCATCAGAAAAAATATAAGTATTTTATCATTGAAAGAAATATTAACAGAATTATTTTCATAATTTTCAAATAGATTTTTTTCTAAAATTTTCCCTTTTTCGCAATGTTAAAAATGATTTCAAAATTATTATTCAAAGATTTATTTCAATTTCCACTTTTGTTTTAGCAAGTGTTTTTGTCATATTTATTTTTTCTATTACAATTCATTTTCTGTGCTTTATATCTAATTTAGATGAAGCCGAGTAGTTACTTTAACTTACCCTGGGTTTGCGGACTTGTACGTCTCCTATTGAAATAGATTTCACTTCAAATTCAATTTTTACATTCGATTGTAAAACACCTAGTCTTATTAAAACGCACAGTATGACGAGAAAGCCGTCAGATTTAACACTCAGTGATTCCAGGTAGTTGTAACCGAGTAAAATATCAGTTCCTACAACGCGTAACCCTTCTAGTTTATATACACCAATGACGTCACCGGATGTGCTGAGATCACGTGTCCAGTTGAAGACGACGTACTGTAACACCTGCACTGTGATAGACCAGCAGTGTAAGTGTTTTGATCGAGTTATTACGTGTAAACTGTTGTCATCAGGAATGAGCACTCCTGACTCGTTATTAAAGATTCGAATCAACGGATTAGAGACGTTCCAATCAGATATTCTATACACCTGAACTGATAGTTGTGTGCTAACGCGTCGGCCTCGTAGCAAACTGATAATAGCTCTGTTAGTTTTAGTATAAAACGATGAAGGGGGATGTCCGGTTTGTTCTGATATAACAGCTATAGGTTCACTGGTGTTCCATCCGTCGTAAATTTGAACAGTTGTCGCTGAATCAGCGCCAGGAGATAATCTGAAATGTATCTGTGTAAACGTCAAATTCATAGCAAAACCATCCGGGATCCCGATCCATTCCAAATAAAATTTACATCGATTTAAAAAAATTACGAATTTGTATCCTGTTGAAGTTTGTAATTTGTTTATCTTGAAATCGTTTTTTCTGCAGTTGTGAATTAATTTCAAATTGTTTCGTTCATAACGATATATGATATAAACCCGACTACCCCGCGCACTATCGACGTTACTTCTAAACATCAACGAGACCGAATCGTTGCGGCGGATTTCATGTTTTCCTTCACCGCAGAATCTGTTATCGGACTCACCGACGAGAAGGTAGTTATCACTACAGAATATCGACGGCTCGATGTCGTAGTATAGTTTGATGTTGAAAGTTCCCGGTAAAGAGCTGTTGACGAGCCAACGACATTCAACACCGCGCGTAAACGACGGGTAATTCGGTGAAACGATGTAACCGGACGTAGAATCGACGGGGTACCAAGTGTTGTTACAAGACGAACTGACCGTCACAGAGTCAGACAGATCAGCGTGTGCGATGTTAACTCGCCAGACGATCAGCGACGCTATAAACAGCGCTCTCAGTCGATCCATACCGAACAGCATCAACACGACAGAATGAACCGAATCATTCAAACTTTAGTTCGGATTTCATTTCGTCGATTAACAACCGAACACAAATTACAGTTCGTCCAATCAGAAAATTCGCTGCGAATTCTTTGAAATAGATATTTTTCGTCGCTGCTGCAATTATTTTGAAACCGATTCCAGTTTTGCATATTTGAACTTTTTGCAGATCAGTTTCTCAATTAGTGACAAATATATATTTCTAAATTTCATGTTACTTGCTAGCAGTGAAAGATCAAAGGCGTCAATTTATTCAACTAAGCTGTTTAAGTTGGAATTCAGTCCAAGAAACATTTACTAGAGCTACATTGATGACGTCATGCGTCATGGATTTTCTGTAGTTAGTTCAGACTTTTGAGCTAAAGTGTTGAGATTCAAAGTCAAAATGGATGTATTTCCAGTAATATTTGAGTTTCGGAACAAATCCTAACAAACTGACAGATTTGGTCTGGTATTTCCACTTGGGGTCTTGCTAATGCAGGCGTGTGCGACAATAGAAATAAATTCTGATGTTGGTGAAGAAGAATCCATTTTGCAGCCCAGTCATTTCACGTACCACCGGATTTTGGAATAAGCTTGGGATTATAGGGATTGGAATAATGGACCAAACAAATTTAGGCAGTTCAGATTTTTAGTGCCATTAGTCTTTTTGAAAAAAAAACTACAGTGGAACCTCCTTGCAATTTTATTTAGTCAGCCCAGAACTTTGAGTTATTTCGATTATCAAAATTGATATATTTTCAATAATATTTGAGTTTTGCGACCGAACGTGCTAAAACTCGGAAGGGAGGGGGTCTGTTCCGCAGTCATGACTGAAGTCACGAAGTGGTCTTGAATCTGAAGACTAGTCTTAAGTTTTTACATTTGCTTTAGAACTAAGATGTCTCTGTCTGATCTTAAGTCTAAGTGATAAGTGTAATGAGTTTAGACTGGTCTTAAGTTGTTAGATTGGTTATAGAACCGAAATGAGTTTAAATAAATTGGTCTTAAGTTGTTAGAGAACTAACATGAGCTTAGTCTGGGCATAAGTTGTTAGATTGGTTTTTAACCAAAATGAGCTTTAACTGGTCTTAAGCTGTTAGATTGGATTTGGAATCAAATGAGCTTAGACTGGTCTTAAGTTGTTAGATTGGTTTTAAACCAAAATGAGCTTAAATAGACTGGTCATAAGTTGTTAGATTGGTTTTAAACCAAAATGATTTTATCTTGACTGATCTTCTGTTGATAGATTGGTTATAGAACCAAGTGATCTTAGACTCTGGTCTTGTTAGATTGGTTTTAAACCAAAATGAGCTATAACTGGTCTTAGGTTGTTAGATTGGTTATGGAATCAAATGAGCTTAGACTGGTTTTATGTTGTTAGACCGGTCTTAAGTCAAAGCCTTGATTGTGTCACTAACCCCCTGCCTTTTCTTATTTTAAACTCCACCATAAAGTCACTTTTAACCGAAAAGTATTGATTTATTGATTGCGTGTTGTTTATGTTGTATTTTGTTGCTGTCTGGTTTTTTGTAGTATTGAAAATATGAATATTAATTATAGTGAAAAATAAAGGCAGAAGTTTTAATCGTAAGTGATAAAAGTGATAAATTCTGTGTTCTTGGTTTTTCGCTTTGAACAGTTGTGAACATTTGGGGCTTATTTGGCGTCGGTTGACAGGCTGGAGGTCACAGGTAATGGAAGACCTGTGGTTTGCGCTTTTTCATGATTTAACAAACTCTGCTTTGCCCCAGAATTCCATTTTGGTCACCGCGGCTATATTCACAAGACACATTTTTAAAAACGCACAGAACAACTACTCGGTGTTCTTCTAATAGTTAATGGTTAACATGCACGACTGGCAAGCAGGGTTGGTTGAGCTTGGGTCAGGGTTATTAAAAGCAGCCGTTGGCGGTAGGGGGCTCGAATCCATGGTCTTTAATATTCAAGCCATGACTATCATGCAACCAGACCTGATAAACGAGCTGTACTTTGGAGTTGTTTCTAGTTTCAGCGCTTGAAAATGAAAGAGAGCATCAGAGCACATTTGTGACAAAAACATTTTTTGCTTTCATTAATTGATTTTTATAGATACAATAAAACGACAGTAGTGAATCATACAACAATTGACAATCAATTAACATCAACTAGAATATGAGCTACATCGAAATTAGTTCTTTCACTTAACACCAGGGGTCAGTGTGATACAATATCTGGAAAGCAAACAAACTCAATTTCACTTCCGTTCAAGAACCATCGTTTTTATAACGGTCTGCCATATCTTAGGCAATACAAAAATGATAGGTTAGAAAATTATGTTATTGAACTTATGGATGATGCTACTTGAATTTAGGATCGGGTGAACCAATTTCAAACCTTCATTTAGACAGACCTGATAGAATATGGCACCGCTTGTAATACTTTAGCTGACGAATCCCATTATCTCTTTGACTGTACCTTACTTGATGAACCCGTAAAAGCTATTTGGATTTGAATACCTTTGATACCCTTGATATTTTGAGACTCGTCCAATTGGTAAATGCCGGTATGTTCGTTAGTTGATGAGAGACATGAATCGCGCGATTAAATTCATTGAAGCCATTAAAAATGTATACGTACCATGGACATGGTTGGAGCGTAAATGAATTCGTTTTCGTATTCTTAACATTCGAGAACTCGAGAGTGTTTCAAATATTGGAAAATTCTCTGTAGAAAGTCGGCGTAGAATGTGTTGTTTAGCAACGCTATTTTCCTGCTTACGAGTCGTTTCGGGAACTAGCTCGATATTGATGACGAAGACTATGATATTTCAGTTGAAGACGACTTTATTCTGCACTTGGTATGTGTCTGAATTTCATGCAGACTCCAAGGCTGACTTTGCGAGAATGCGATAATCTGACGATTCTTTTGAATCTTACAAGTTATATATATAATATTGGTTACAAACAGAACAAACAGAGAGACATGTGACCGACTGGCAGGTGATAGGTGCCAAACTGGTCATTGTTTCATAGATTAGTGGAAAATCGGTCTGAGCAGAGGATTAATGAATTACTAAACAAACAAACGAGCAGATAGTTATAGCATGGATAAAATAATAAGACTTAAGATACAATAATATCAAAGTAGAAATGGCTTTGTTATATTCTCCCTTATTACGTTTGGAAAGTTTTCGTCCTCGAAAATAAAAGAAATATAATAAGTGGAATATGGAGACTGCTTGCTAAATATATGAAAGAGACTAGATATGACATTTAATTAATAAGAAAATTGAAGGAATTAAAATAAGCAAATAATTGTTTGTTACAGTTGCCTACTCTGAGAACCTAATTCCATATTAATTTACAAGAAAAGTTTACGAACAATTGTCCACTTGAATCAGGAGAATTCGACATCAACAGTAATCAACAGTACCTCACTGAGTCGTTCTTTCACTATAATCAACATATTCAAATTAGATGCTACGATTACGATTACGATTACGATTACGATTACGATTTATTTACACTCCAACCATTTCCGTGGTATTTGGAGGAAAACTATTACACATCATACAAACAAATATTTACAAAACAACACTGAAGTGATAAAAATTTAGAGAATGAAAACGTAACAAAACATATATACATCAACTATTTACAATACTATATATACTATTGGAGGGAGCTGTATACATCTAAGCCGGTCTTAATGAATTTAGCTAATTGGACCGTTGGGTTTTTCTGAATATCAAGGTTATTAAAGGTATTCAAATTCAAATAGTTTTTGCGGGGTTCGTTAAGTATTTAAGGGTGCTAATATACGTAATATAGCGCTCCTAGCGTATATTTATAATACTAAGTAGTTCAGGTAACGAGTGTCCCATTGAAATAGATTATTTGATGAAATAGATAATTTGATTTTCGTTAACGTCATTGCTTTGAAGTGATGTGTTTAGATCAGAAAACATTAAGTCACCAGTGCGTGTTTGTGTTCGCTACAAACAGGTTTTATCGATTCTACATGAAAAGTTTCCACATTCTGATGAAAGTCACATTGATTGACAACTGTTTCAGCGAGTTCTCCAAACCCGTTTATTTCTAGCACGAATAGATTTGACATCAATAGTGAGGATGGTGTAAAGAAGTGGATTCAGTGACGAGTTGATCGGTAGGAAAAGTACCGCCAACCAAGCCGCCACTTGGTTCGGTATTTCTACTCGCAATACAGCGCAAAACTGAACGATGATTATCGGTAACCAGCAAAATAAATTACACAGATTTATCACTAAACTCCTACGTGCCAGAATCAATTCGGTAGGATCAGCTCTACCCGAGCCGGACCTGCTTCCAGATACGAGTCTATACATCTGTGCATACGTCATCATTATTGTAGCAAGTACGACCGAGTTAAACGCGGCAAATATAGCGAATGAGTATTGCCAGGCGTGGACATTGATGGTTAGTAAGTTCATAGGTAAACAAACGCCAGTTGTGCCGTAAAAGTTATTTCCGAAATAAGTAGATGACGATAGCGGTAGCATTGAAATGATGCTTAAAATGATCCAACATATGCAACAAATACCGGATACAGATTTCAAAGATATAATTGGGCTTGCAGAAAATGGATTGACGATATTCGAGTATCTTTGACGGGTTAGAATGAGCAGAAAAGTTAAAGATCCCTCGCACGAAAGAGTCACTATAATCCCGGCGAGTCGACACAATGAACTATCTGTCCAACTTTCAGAATTTAAGAAATAAACACCTTTATAGACGTAATCGGCTCCTGCGATCAGAAACAGATAAATCGACATCAGGAAATCACAGGAGGCAATATTAATGATGAGGATATCCGAGGATGTGTTACGTGATTCAGAGGTTGAAATTCGAAGTGCTTGAACGCGAATTAAAATGACAATTATGTTCGCAACAAAGCTGAATGAAGCGATCGCCCAAATGATTGCTCTAAGAACAGTGTTACCCATCAGGTCGGAACAAGATGAAAATTGGTCGGCTTTCGGGAGACACTGGTCAACATTCGGAACCATGCAACAAAATTTGTACGCGTCAGAAGCCAAAGAACTTAATAATGTAAGTCTGTCAAACACGGTTCTCACTACGGATATGACTTTCGAATTTTTGGTTAGATCCAGATTTCTAAGTTTCGTTAATCCATAAAATGCGTCTGGTAAAATGTAATTGATTTTGTTATTGCTAATGTTTAACGACTTTAAAGCGGATAAACCATTGAACACATTTCCACCGAGTAATGACAAAGAAAGTCCGTGAAGATCGAGATCGCTTAATGACTTTAAACCTTGAAAACTGTCTTCTTCTAAATAACTCACTGGATTCCCAAAAAGCAAGAGCATTTTCAAACTATACAAACCGGCGAATGTATTCGCGATCAATGATATTATGCGGTTATACGTAAGATCTAATGTATGTAGATTATGTAGGTTTAAGAACGAGTTTGGAACAATATAAGACAAATTGTTACGTGAAATATTGAGGAGATGTAGATAGAGGTAAGAAGAAAACGTGGACTCATTGAATACAACTCGGTTTTCTGATAAAATCAGAACTCGAGTTGATGCCGAGAAAAGATCAGTAATTTCTACTAAACCAGTATCATCGCAATCAATTAAATAACCTTGGCATTTACAATACTCAGGACACGTGATGTTACAGTAAGACTCGTCATCAGTGGTACGTTTACAATTTATAACACCATCACAAACTTCAGATTGAGGTATACATCGGTTTTCCTGGCCACATTTGAACATGCCGGGACATGATAAAGTCTCGCAGTTTTGCTCGTCTTCTGAATTAGGACAATCTGATCGACCATCGCACACCTGTCCCATCGGTATACAGTAAGATGCTGGACATTTTACAGTACCAGCTGGACATTTGAAATCAGAACAACCTTGTATATGTTCGAGCCTTCTACATACCGGGTAACCAATCGGCATCCTTTCTAAAATACATCTATGACCTCTAGCATAACAATGAGGAGAATCGAAAGAACATCTTTGTTCATCAGATTTCTTACATAAGTTTGTGAAGTTAGTCGTGCAGTAGTTCTCATCATTACAGTGAACTGTAGGATTCACTGTAACATTCGATGTTAAAAGTTCATCTTCTTGGAGGCTTCCGCTACAATCTACAACACCATCCCGATTCAATAGAGAACTGATACATTCACCGCTGTTACATAGAAACCCGTTGCAAAGTTGCGGACCACACTCCCGCTCGTCGGAGCCGTCCTTACAGTTAACGATTCCATCACATCGGTACGATCTATCCACACATTGACCACTAGTACAGCGGAATTGTTGGGGCAAACACGGGGGATGAAAACAGGAGTTCTCATCAGAACCATCCAAACAATCCTTAATGAAATCACAGAATCCACTTATTGATATAACTCGTCCATCTGAACAGTGGAACTGACTGTGTAAGTTTGAACCCGAACAATCGAGTTCGTCTTCACCGTGTTGACAGTCGTTTCTGGTATCACATACGCGATGGTTGCTGATACATCTTTGATCATTACATTTAAACTGCCACGATTTACAACCGCTTATAGAAGCCAACACTTCATCAGTTACATTGTAGGAACATAGCACGGAATGAACGTTGTTTGTCTGATTATTCCACGGTTTTATCGACCATTTCAACGACTCGATAAAAGTTATTCCATCCCTTGTCAAAACTGGTTCGATCACTTGAAACATTTTCCTAGCATCCATAGTCAGTATAGCGCCATATTGGTGTTTAAAACTGAACGCGTCAATTAATGCTTTTATTTCATTTTCCACATGATTAGCTACAATGCCTATTTCAGCGTGAAGGTCACGACACATTTTCGTAGCGCTTCGAATATCCAAACCTCGATTGTTGTTCCAATCTGTGAGCATTTGACAACATTTACCGTCCACATTTTGCCAACCTCTTTTACAAGTCGAGTCATTGGTTGTATTGGAATTTAGAAAATTTTTATTTCCAGTTAGAAATACGATATCGTTATGAGTATCAGTTATTTCTAGGATAGTCGTTGTATTTTGATTTCTAATTGTCGAATTATCCACGCGTTCTGAATCGACGTCAATTCTATCCGATTCACAAATAAAAGTTGTTCGAGTCTCCTCGATTTGACACGGGAATCGAACCCAGTTCGCTGATCCTCGTGGATTATTCAGTATCATCGCCGTACACAGCATATTGACGTCATTTATCGGTTGTTTTCGTAGAGGAGATATCAATCCTTGAATAACTTCTGGTATCGTTTCGTTTATCATAGCAGGTTTAAACCACTCTGTGTAGCTCAATGGTTTGCCATCAGTCCACGTGTAATAACCATTATTCTGTTAAGATAGAATTCATTTTCATTTATCGACTGCAAAAAATGGTTTCAGCATTTTTATTAACAACTTAATTAACCATTAACGATTCACTTTAACCACTAACAACTTAACTACTATTAGCGTTAAAAACCCCACTCCATGGCAATGTCACGCCGGGAGTGACAGAGAAAACCTGAAATATGGTCGTGGTCACTTTACAGGTGACTAGCCTACTGACCTAATTTTCCGTTAGATGGCGAACTAGTCGAGTTTAGTATTTTCTACATTTGACCATTCAACTACTGTTAAAAGTTTAGGGCATTCAAATCTTTTGTCTGAAGTCAAGTTAAATCAAATAGTCAGTTACAGTACTTTATATTTTATTATCCTTTTCAATATTGTTTGCATTAATTCTGTTTGGTAATTTATATCAATTTAGAGTCTTTCGATTTGAATTTACTGTACATTTTACATTTCTTCTGCATTAATTAATTCCACAATTAATCACATTTATCATGAATCTTTTGGTTTCGAATCCGCGTAATATTTGTTCATTTTTCCTTTCTCTCACTATTTCATGTAGAAGTTACCTTGAATTTGAGCCCGATCATCATTATAAGCGCCTCCTGGGTATATCCCTTTCTAAGCAGTTTCGTGGCGAATAACCTTTTGACAGAAATCATTTCATCTTGTGAGTTGATACTGAGAAGATGTCCTCCGTATTTCTGTTGACAGTACATTTCAGCGTTCTCCCAATTCAGTCGTTCATCTTTGATGTATTTGACGCAGGAAATTCCCGAATCTAGAAATCCTGATTTACAGCTGATTTCATCAAACTGGTTTTTTGTTAACTTTTCTAAATTGTATTGTATTTGAAATGTGGGAACACGACCTCTTATCTCAAAATACAATTCATTGTCGATCAAACTATGGAATATACTTCCACGTTTAGCATTAGTTCTGCATAATTTTTTTTGATGGAAGGTTTCGCTTTTATCGTGAAAGTCATATATCCGTTGCTTAAAAAAAACTGGGTCTTTGTCCGATAGAGATGATTTAGTGCACGGTGTGATCTGAATAAATTTGATTACGAATCTGTAATATTGAAATCGATTATTTTCCATTGGGTTTTCAAAGCTATAATATAAAGATGTCGAACTCGACGATCCAAATCCCGGATAGTTCGGTGATTGTAAGATTCCACATTCGTCCCTATCCGGGAAAAACGAAAAACCAATTGAATATGTTGTACGCGTTTTTTCTACTTGGCATTTGCGACGCAGTTTAAGTAATTGTTCATAATACCAGAATTGATATTTGCCGAACAATTTCAAAGTGTTTAATACTAAACTGTTATTTAGAAACTGATTTGATAAACTCATTGCCCTGTCACATTTACTATTCGAATATCGCGCAGGATAACATGCGCCAATTTGATATTCATATTCTGATGATATATAAATGTTTTCTAAAGGAAGGCGCCGGTTTTCAGGTGTAATCACCAGACAGTGTGACGTCATAGTGATATGGTTTTCTCCTTCCTGCAGAACATACCCGTCGCAGTCAGTAGGATTGAATTTGAGAGAAAGACTTGATTTCGATTTCGAACCGATGATTGGTGTTACTAGTTCTGGAATCCAATTATCCCAGTTATAAGCGTATCCTACTACAGTAACCGGTCCTCCTGATGTAATCAAACCGACGACGTTGCGACCGTATTTATAACTAGGACAATACGGACCATAGCGTCTAGCTGTAAAATTACCACCATCATATATATAAAATCCAGCTCTCTCGCACGTCTCTGATAAAACTGCCAGTTTGAATTTATCCTCAAAAATATCAACTTTCCGTTTAAATACTAAAGTATTTATACGATACGATAATGTTGTCTTCTTTGATGCCGGGAAGAGTTCGCTTGGAACCAAACTGGCACTTGAGCCAGATATCTACAAAATATGAAATTGATCATTTATCGAATAATCAAAAATTGTTTTGTTAGATACATTGTTTTACATTATTCTTAAATCATACACTTTATGTATTTATCCGACAAAATAATTGACGAATTTTCCTTGTTCTTAATTACACTTTTGAATACATTAAAGGGATGTTCCGTATCTTATATTTTCGCACAAGAAATTTAAAGGTTGTACAAAAAAGTTATTTTTTCAAAGATTTATTTAAACATCAGTTCTTGTACTAATATTCATGTTAAACAAAAATTAATATTTCTCATTTTAACAATTCTACACAAATATCTGTAAAGCAATAACTGAGAAATCATTTGTGGACTTGCACGTCTTCTATTGAAAGTGGAAAATTCAACTTCAAACCCATTTTTATTTCTATGGTTCATTTTTACGTATAATTTAGCTGAACCTGAGTAGTTATTTTACTTACCCTGTGTTTGTGAACTTGTACGTCTCCTGTGGATAAAGATTTCACTTCAAATTCAATTTTTAAATTCGATTGTAAATCACCTGGTCTTATTAAAACGCACAGTATGACGAGAAAGCCGTCAGATTTAACACTCAGTGATTCCAGGTAGTTGTAACCGAGTAAAATATCAGTTCCTACAACGCGTAACCCTTCTAGTTTATATACACCAATGACGTCACCGGATGTGCTGAGATCACGTGTCCAGTTGAAGACGACGTACTCTAACACCTGCACTGTGATAGACCAGCAGTGTAAGTGTTTTGATCGAGTTATTACGTGTAAACTGTTGTCATCAGGGATGAGCACTCCAGACTCGTTATTAGAGATTTGAATTAACGGATTAGAGACGTTCCAATCAGATATTCTATACACCTGAACGAATAGTTGTGATTTAAATGACAAACGGCGTTTTTTTGAGTAAATAATGGCTTTGTTAGTTTTAGTATAAAATGATGAAGGTGGATGCCCGGTTTGTTCTGGTATAACAGCTATTGGTTCACTGGTGTTCCATCCGTCGTAAATTTGAACAGTTGCCGCTGATTCAGCGCCAGGAGATAATCTGAGGACTATCTGTGTAAATGTCAAATTCATAGCAAAACCATCCGGGATCCCGATCCATTCCAAATAAAATTGACAACGATCCAAATATATTGCGAATTTGTATCCTGTTGACGACGTTTGTAATTTGTTTAATATGGAATTGTATTCTCTGCAGTTGTGAGTGAATTTCAAATTGCTTCGTTCAAAACGATATATGATATAAACCCGACTACCCCGCGCACCATCGACGTTACTTCTAAACATCAACGAGACCGAATCGTTACGACGCATTTCATGTTTTCCTTCACCGCAGAATCTGTTATCGGACTCACCGACGAGAAGGTAGTTATCACTACAGAATATCGACGGCTCGATGTCGTAGTATAGTTTGATGTTGAAAGTTCCCGGTAAAGAGCTGTTGACGAACCAACGACATTCAACACCGCGCGTTAACGACGAGTAATTCGGTGAAACGATGTAACCGGACGTAGAATCGACGGGGTACCAAGTGTTGTTACAAGTCGAACTGACCGTCACAGAGTCAGACAGATCAGCGTGTGCGATGTTAACTTGCCAGACGATCAGCGACGCTATAAACAGCGCTCTCAGTCGATCCATACCGAACAGCATCAACACGACAGAATGAATCGAATCTTTCAAATTGACGTTCAGATTTCTTCACGTCGAATAGCCGGCGGAAACAGATTACAGTTCGTCCAATCAGAAAATTCGCTGAGAATTCTTTGAAATAGATATTTTTCGTCGCTGCTGCAATTATTTTGAAACCGATTCCAGTTTTGCATATTTGAATTTTTGCAGATCAGTTTCTCAATTAGTGACAAATATATATTTCTAAATTTCATGTTACTTGCTAGCAGTGAAAGATCAAAGGCGTCAATTTATTCAACTAAACTGTTTAAGTTGGAATTCAGTCCAAGAAACATTTACTAGAACTACATTGATGATGCGTAATCGATTTTCTGTAGTTCAGACTTTTGAGCTAAAGTGTTGAGATTCAAAGTCAAAATGGATGTATTTTCAGCAATATTTGAGTTTCGGGACAAATCCTAACAAACTGACAGATTTGGTCTGGTATTTCCACTTGGGGTCTTGCTAATGCAGGCGTGTGCGACAATAAAAATAAATTCTGATGTTGGTGAAGAAGAATCCATTTTGCAGCCCAGTCATTTTTACGTACCACCGGATTTTGGAATAAGCTTGGGATTATAGGGATTGGAATAATGGACCAAACAAATTTAGGCAGTTCAGATTTTTAGTGCCATTAGTCTTTTTGAAAAAAAAACTACAGTGGAACCTCCTTGCAATTTTATTTAGTCAGCCCAGAACTTTGAGTTATTTCGATTCTAAGTCAAAATTGATATATTTTCAATAATATTTGAGTTTTGGGTAAATTGAAAAAAGACCCGATAAATAGGCAGTTCAAATTTGAGTTGCATGATCATTTTTGCCGTGGGGAAAATACAGCGGAACCTCGTTACAACGAACTTCAGGAGACCAGAAAATCTGTGCGTTATAACCGATAGTTCTATATACAGCGGAACCTCGTTACAACGAATTTCAGGAGACCATAAAATCTGTTCGCTATAACCGATAGTTCTATATACAACGGAACCTCGTTACAACGAACTTCAGGAGACCAGAAAATCGTTATAACCGATAGTTCTATATACAGCGGAACCTCGTTACAACGAACATCACGGGACCAGAAAATCTGTTCCTTATAACCGATAGTTCTTTAAACAGCGGAACCTCGTTACAACGAACTTCACGGGACCAGAAAATCTGTTCATTATAACCGATAGTTCTATATACAGCGGAACCTCGTTACAACGAACTTCAGGAGACCAGAAAATCGTTATAACCGATAGTTCTATATACAGCGGAACCTCGTTACAACGAACTTCAGGAGACCAGAAAATCGTTATAACCGATAGTTCTATATACAGCGGTACCTCGTTACAACGAACTTCAGGAGACCAGAAAATCTGTTCGTTATAACCGATAGTTCTTTGTTCTTCGTTGTATTCGGTGTGAAATTAAATAAATTTTCTTACGATGAAATTCTGATTTTGTTAAAATCCTTTAAATCAAGTTCTTTATATCCAAGTATAAATCCAAAAATCAGTCCGTCGTGGACTAGGATCGGTTTTAACTTAAACCCCGGGCTCCAGTTGCACAAGTCATCTTTAAACTCATCTTTAATCCCGAGACTGGTTGTAAGATTTCTTGAAGATTTCTTGGTCTAGAATTTAAGCAACTTATGACTGTACACAACTGACTTCTGAGGTCAGTTCATGGCTTAGATTTAAGCTCAGACTAAAACCCTCTTAGTTGTATAGTCGACTGTGACTGTCGTGACTGTGGCGACTGGCCCTGAATTACTCGCTATGAGCCAATTGAGTTAACAAAAGGGCCAACAATAAAACCAGCCTAGGTTTATAGTTAGCTCCAGTTCGAACGAACCTTTGAGCAACTGAGCCCGGTTTTAAGTCGGCTCCAAAGTTTCTGTGCAACACGTCAGTTACTGGGCGTTGGTTTTGTAGTCAAATGAAAAATATCTAGAAACTTTGAATTACTATGATATTAGATATATGCAGGTAGATATGTATTTTGAAACGAGGAATGATGATTCAGAGGAATCGATCGGGTTTTAGATATCAGGATAGATGAGATGGTGGTTGTTTGAAGTTCTCTCTAATTAACTTCGAAGCCTTCGGGGCTATATACGCATCGGAACGAGCAACTATCGAGCGGCGAAGTTGAACATATAATTTACAAGCCGAGCAAATGACAAGAAGTTGAAAAGTTCATAGATCTTCAATACACGCATTTCGTATATCAACTACTGGTTTTGAAACTTACAGTACAAACCGTATCCTAGGTTACAGCTTCATTCTGGGATTCTCCGTTTGTCAAATGCGCAAAATGTTTTCAAAGTTTTCCGTCCGAAATACAATTTCGCTCCCGGATTCGCCATTGAAAATATTGATGTAAAAATCGGAAGCTTTTACAGAATTGCAGAAAGTTACGAACTGGGGTTACATGAATTAACAAATAAGATAGAAAGAAAAAGAATAAACGATCAAGAAAACAATCTAAACAGTTTATTGGCGCTTTGAAAAAATAACATTGCTTATGTTGACGACAATAAATAATATAATATCGATTATACAATATTAAGGATCATAAAGTTTTTTTGGATATGAATATATCGATAGTTGAATTGAATTGACCGGCAACCAGTCTAGTTCCGATTTATTGATGACGTAATGCATACATTTTCGAAAAAGATTTTTAAAAATTTATCAAAAATGAAATAAGAGTTAGGAAATATATTTCTAACGGTTTTAACGCGGTAAAAAAAAACAAAACCATACATTAATTGTAGATCTCCCGTCAGTACGTAGACGGGTTGCACTTCAGTTTTGGTTTTTTAATTCGTCATTATTGAATTACACGATTATTGATGAACAAGAAGATAAAAAGAAAAGAATGAACATAGAATTTCACACTGAGCTACAAAGGGAAAGAACTATTTACAGGTAGTCGGAATACATCATAAATGTTTATGTTGTATAAAGGTTGCATCATTCCATTTCATTCATAATCACTGCCCTCATTTTAGTTCCAGGTGTTACCAACCGCACAGGGTTACAGTCATTTTTTTACCCGGAGTGGCAACCTATCAATGAATTATTATATGATATACATTTTGTTTGTACATAACTGTTAATTATTCTATATTAATGAAATAAACATTACATTACATCGCATTAGGCGGATCCGTGTTCCGAAAGTTCTCTGACATTGATATTAAATGATATTAATGACTAAACTAACCACAAAATTCAAATATTTATCGATTGCTGTTTCGGCGTCTGCCTGAAAGTACTGTTATAGGTACGTACTCTTCTTATGAATGAAATCATTTTCTCTCAAACGCAAATAAGTTATATCTCTGTAAAACACTGCGCTTAACTCCATTCTGCTCAAATTTCTGGATGCGCCCCGTGTATATTACAAAGAAAGAAAGAAAGATATCAATTCTCTGCGTTGAAGTTCTCTTTCATAGTACGTAGAAGTTTGCGCCAAATTTCCCTTTTAGATGCCATTTGTCCCGTCTTAAATTTTCGATTTAAATGAAGCCCACTTATTAAGCTTGTCGTTTATTTATTTGTGAGTTTTGTGTGTTTCTAATTCATTTTTGGATTTGTGAGTCTCTGTTTTGGAAAGACGACCTTGCAAATGTACATGCATTGAGACAACTCAAAGAAATAGCCTGGCGAAATTTTGAATGAAGCCATTTCGAAAGCCGGTAGGTACCCTTTAGAAAAGAATCTCCAAGCGACCTCCTCACCAATGTTATTGCCTGATAAAATGTGGAAAATTGTGTATATTTGAATGAATTGAAAATGAACTACAAACACCAGACATTAGACATTTTATCAGCACACTTTCAAAAACTGATCGTCCACACTTCACATGTGTTCAGTGCTTCACCTGAGACATTTTTAATTGAAAATGAACTACAAACACCAGACATTAGACATTTTATCAGCACACTTTCAAAAACTGATCGTCCACACTTCACATGTGTCCAGTGCTTCACCTGAGACATTTTTAATTGAAAATGAACTACAAACACCAGACATTAGACATTTTATCAGCACACTTTCAAAAACTGATCATCCACACTTCACATGTGTCCAGTGCTTCACCTGAGACATTTTTAATTGAAAATGAACTACAAACACCAGACATTAGACATTTTATCAGCACACTTTCAAAAACTGATCGTCCACACTTCACATGTGTTCAGTGCTTCACCTGAGACATTTCTAATTGAAAATGAACTACAAACACCAGACATTAGACATTTTATCAGCACACTTTCAAAAACTGATCGTCCACACTTCACATATGGTCAGTGCTTCTGCCAGAAATTACTTTAATCAATGCGCATTTTTTATCGATGCATTTTCCATTTAAATACATATATAGAAAATTAATCATGCTTGGAAAACACTGCGCTCACATTTCTGGATCCATCCCTGGTTACTATTTCATATACAATTTGAATTATCAATTTGTTAAAAACCACCGCCACAAATCTATCAATTTTATGATTTACATATCTCGAGAATTAATAAATACCGTATCTTAACCGATGATAATGAATGCTATAATCGATATAGGTTTAGTTAAGGGACAACATATGATTATCGTGGTATTTACAAACTTTGAATTTTGAATTTTTTGAATTGTGTTTTTTTCTATTTGATTTTATTTGTCTTGAGTAAATCATTTAATGTGTTCGACCGTCACTAGAGGCGTTGCACGTGACGCCATAGAGCTTCACTTCATTTATGACTGCACTTTGCTAAGCGATCTGCGTGATAATTCCATCCATTTAAGTATGTCCAGGAACTTAGAAACATTAAGGAATCCTACCCCACAAATAGCTAAATTTATCCAGTTAGGTTTAAGTTTATACAAATCCCTCCAGTGAATTATGTATATACGTGTGATATATCTTGCTGTATATAATTCAATCTCTGTACTTGCTTTGTCTGTAAATAGTTTTACTGAAAATTAGATTTTAAATTTTGTTAATTCCTATTTTGTTTTGTCTGTATGTATATATGTATATAATTCCGTTCATGTTTTGTAAATCTTTATATTTCATATTTTGTATTCAATCTTGCCTCCACGTACCATCCTTATGGTTGGAGTGAAATAAATATCTTATCTTATATTATCTAGTTCAGTTGCCCGTGTCATTCATTGGAGGAATAATTATGGGCGACGTAATTAGTACGTATTTCATGATTCTAAGCTGACTTTAAGTTAAAAATTGGATTGCAGAGTAGTGTAATTTTAATGCCGTCTATATTTTATGACGTCACCTTCCTGTGAATTCGTACGGCTTAAAAATGCCGCCAATTGCAGCAGACGATTGTTTCCGTTCTACGTCGCCAGGAGGCAGCACACTCGGTGATCTGTTCATGGCAGCCATCATGCATAGATTATGCAAATCCCTCGCCGCGCTGGCCGTCTGTGAATCGAGTAGTAATCTACGCGTGTCGATGTAGTTCGCCGGTAAGACTGGTCGTTGATTGGCTAAAAGGAATTGTTGACGCAAGTCGTTGTTGTTGGCCAACGCCACTCGTCGAAGGCCTAAACTGGCGTAATATTCGAACAGCCCGTGGGTTGGCGCCCTTGATTCGAAATAGTTCGAGTAGATATTCGGCGGACCAATCAGCGAGTCGCACGGCCACGTCAGAGCCAATCGCTGTCGTTTGTCTTTCATTCTTCGATTTTGAAACCAGACCTTAAAAAAAATTAAACAACTCATTAGAAAAATTCAATGTCATCATTCTCAATTTTTTCCGATGTAAAAAACATCAAAACTCATGAACTATTTGGCTCATCAGGTTCGAATCCCTAAATGCACGAAGTTCAATCACAACTGGTTAGCTCTCTAAGTAGATTCCAATCTCATGCTTTCAGATTCGAATCCCATAAAGAATCAAGTTTTATGTCATCGGATTAGAATCCCTAGATAACTGTATGCTACCAGGTTCGAATTCATTGAAATGTACGAAGTCATATCCAGGAATTGTGTAATGCCGTCGGGTTCGAATCTTAGATAGTTGGAGTTACACCGGGTTCGAATCCCAAAATAAATCCAGTTCGATATCATCCCTAAAAGAAAAGGTTTATCATACCTTTATAGTCGACTCGGGCAGGTTCATATCAGCTGCTAACTCGTGTCGTCTCGGTCGAGATATGTAATTCTCGCGACTGAATTCTTTCTCTAAACGATTCAACTGATCACGTGTGAACGCCGTTCTGTATCGTCTACTCGGACCGTCAATAGGGGGCGTCGTTGTGCTGCTCATTATACTAATCAACGGTTCTATAAAATAATATGATATCCCATTTTCAGATTTGACAAAAACTCAAATCGAAAAAAACTACGAAAATGGCCCTTTCACCCGCTCACTCAGCTCTGATTAACAACATCACGCCTTTGAGGTGTTAAAATTTGAACGAGTCTTTTGCCGTGTACGCCATCTAGAGGGAAAGCCGACGCGCAGGGTCTCCATTCAGACACGTGCCTTGGAAAACATTTCACAAATTACTAAATTACTGCTTTTCAAAAAATTTATTGCGTCATTGCGCGCAAAGGCAGACGATTATTACGTAATGAATAATTGATCACGTGTTCTACGACCGTTATTTCGAATCAAATATTCAGCGCCGAACGATCCCCGAGGGAGTCCGGAAACCGTGTTTTCCCGAAAGGTTCAAATTATCTGATTATCTTCGAGCTAATTAGCGCCGGGAAACGAGAATGATGACGAAACGTGACTTTTCGACGGTTGTAACAATCATTCATATCCAGGTTCACCGTCTAAAGGCAATCAATTATACACTGATCGATTTCAGGTGAAATTTGCTCGACGATATTTCATGATATGACGTTGACAATTGCTCGAACGAAATCAGAACCAAAATGTCAAATACGTAAAATCATAGCCACAGAAAGAAAACAAAAGGTCTCGAGTCGTTGCTTTCAAAGAGGGGTAAAATTGTCAGACGACCAAATGGTCATGACTGAATATCCAGGGGCTGGTTGCATAGTCACGGCTTTGACTTGAGACCAGTCAAAGACCAACTTAGTTCTATAGCCAACCTAGTAAAGTCCTAAGACCAGTCTTAAGATTTAACACAACCTTTGGACATAAGTCACTGTGCAACTAAGCCCAGGGGCTAAAATGCCAGAAGATGGATGGAGTTCACCAACCCAAGACGATAAGTCTTCCTGATATTAGAATTATTTTCAGAGGCTCCTGAATTGGAATTTTCTTCGTGAAAAGCTTGCTGTATGCTACCTCCACATGAATAGAAACCCGAGATCTTCACATGATGAAATAATTTTAGCCATATCATCAGTTCAGGCTGCATGAATTCGGAATTCAGTACATTTAGTCCGACGACATCTCTTCGTTAATCAAGTTGCCATCCAATTTGCCTTATTCCTTCAAATTGGGACAGTCAGTATTCTTTTATGGGAGGCAACGAAGTGGAGGCCTTAAACATGAAACTCATCCCCTTTCAGTGAAAACCCAACGCACACGGCACCGAAAAAACGTTTTTTTCCTCGTGAAAAAAAACGTTTTCGATGTTTTTTGTCATGCCGTGTGCGGGGGAGGCGAAACAAAAAACGCCGAACTGAAAAACGTTTTTCAGGAGCAAAAACCGTTTTCTGAAAAACGTGTTTTCTGTTTCGGCGAAACAAATGTTTTGCCGTCTGCGTTGGGCTTAAGTAGTCGCACATTTCGTCTACGATAATGAAATCATTTCGAGGAAGGAAATCGGATAATACAAATATTCAGTGGTTCCAGAACATTAAAAGAAATACTGTATTTCGTCGGACTCGATAATGATATGGGACTTGTTTTATTCACTACCACAGTGGTTCAAAGTAACATCCAAACACCCGGTTTCTATGAATGCCGTTTTTAGACTGCCCAGTTTCACTGGTCGTTTTGATACCAAATTGAGAATTTGTATTCAAAGGATTAAACAGAAATATCCTTAAAAAAAGATCGATTTCAGACCGAAAATAAATATACATCAGATCAAAGCAATCGTGGTCTAGTTCCGTAAGCGATTCTCTTTAAGAGGGTTCTAACTGCGTTATTCAAAACATCGGGAAAAATATCTTATCTAACAAATAGCCTTATCATTAATCTTACTAAATTCCGTACTTTCAATCGCAAGTTCCCAATAGAAACTGGTCGATGGACTAGTTTAGAGCGGGCTGAAAGATGTCAATTGTCTAATAATGGGATAAGGGATAAATTTGACTATCTTTTCAGTGAACATATTTAAATGCAAACAAGGAATTGCACCTGGACAGGAGATTTTATACGAACACCGACCTTTTCAAATACAAATTATTATTGCGCAAACTGAAGATCGAACCGAACTTCGTAAACCGTCTATTTTTGTTGGTGAGATTATGGGAATATTTCGACATGATATAAACGCGTATAATGAATTAATAATAATAATAATAATATGTGTCTTATATAGCGCTAAATCCAGCCAGGCTGCTCAGAGCGCTTTACATTCGTGTTAGGTCACTCGAATTGTCTTTTGTATTAAGACCAAGAGTTTGTCGAATAAATATGCGAATAATATGCGAAATTTCAAAAATCTTATTTCAAATATCAAAATGTTTTATCTGAAAGATATCAATTTCAAAATTACGCAATTTGTCACCTTTGTTGTCGGATGTTTCCGCATGTCGTTCCGGCGTCTTTTCGTCGAATTGCTTGACGACGGCTGCCATGGTTTCAGACGCGTCTGCTTCCAATATCGATTTTACGACGAATAGTTCTTTCCTTTGCGGAGATCGTGTTCTATCTGAACGAGAGTTTCTCAAAGTCTACCAATGATAGCATAAAATTTGTATATATCTTGCCATAAAATGTGTGTCCCGTTTCGTTTCAAAATCAGAGTGCAACCATTTGGGCGATCGCTTCATTCAGCTTTTTTTGCGAACAGCATTGTCATTTTACTTCGCAACACATCCTCGGAATCTTAGAATACAATCGAAGAAAAACCACATTTGCCCTTGAAATAAATCCTCGTTTCAGAGAACTGTAGAAAATCTATAGCGTAAATACTCCAGTTCGGTTCACTTCCTGTCCAGTGTGGAATTAGTCAAACTCATTCAAGTCAGTACAACTGCCGGGTTTCATGTGTGACTGGCTACAATTTTATGGAACCAACGGTTATGAAAAGAAACTAAGAAAGTACCCGTTTAGACTCAACTTCAAAAACTAAGAGAATAGTGACGTTTAGACTCAATTCTTTGAGACATTTTCAAAAACTAAGAGAGTAGTGACGTTTAGACTCAATTCTGCGGGCCATCTTCTTTTTTTCGATTTAGTTACTGACAAAGGCTAATAGCATTGAGTCACTACTCATTTAGATTTTGAAAATGGCCCATAGCTGAATAAAGACTCAAAAGGTCACTGTTCCAAATTTGCAGGCTCATCGCAGGTCCCCCTTCCAAACTTGTTGTCCCGGCACAAAGTATCAAGTCTTAACATCACTTTTATTCTCTTAGTATTTCTTCATACCGACGACTGTGGGTTACTTTTTCATTCAGAATCTGTATCCGAAAGAACATCACTATATTCCGTAGAGGTCCCGCGTGTGAATTGCAAGGCCGACGAATAGTACTGCGGCGCGTGCTAGTGAATTTCAAACTCATGATAATAACAATGAGGCTTTTATAGAATTCTAAATGACTCGGTCTATTTTTTATCGACAACGCACCCTCCTGCCGCTAGACGCTATTAACGCTTATGACCGCAGATCAGCAGACGCCAGGTCCTCTGGGTCGAATAAAAACGTCGGCGTCACGTGTTCATGGCGGCGGCGGCGACGGCGTGTGACGCAACAATCACGATCCGTTACATCGCACTATAATCGGGATAATTAGAACGCCATTAGTAAATTGAAATATCACAACGATTTTTTTTTCGCTTGTTTTTTTTTTCAATTCGAAATATGTTTGAATTGTGTGAAGCTAATTTCAAAATAATCCGTAATGATTTGAGTTGTTATTGATAGTGGCGTCATCTGCGACCTGATCGTACCAGCCTGAGGGAGAGACAGTCGTGAGCACGTGACGTGAAGTGAGTTTTCAAAAATTGTGAAAATGAAATGACTAATATCTGATGTTCGTAGTTCATTTTCAAATAGAAATGTCTCAGGTGAAGCACTGAACACATGTGAAGTGTGTGGACGATCAGTTTGTGAAAGTGTGCTGATAAAATGTCTAATATCTGGTGTTTGTAGTTCATTTTCAAATAGAAATGTCTCAGGTGAAGCACTGAACACATGTGAAGTGTGTGGACGATCAGTTTTTGAAAGTGTTCTGATAAAATGTCTAATATCTGGTGTTTGTAGTTCATTTTCAAATAGAAATGTCTCAGGTGAAGCACTGAACACATGTGAAGTGTGGACGATCAGTTTGTGAAAGTGTGCTGATGAAATGTCCAATGTCCAGTGTTTGTAGTTTATTTTCAATTAAATGTCTCAGGTAACAGGGGTACATCAAGGATATAGATTACAGTGATGCTTTCGATTCTATGTTTGATATTGTACGTATTAATGTTTAATGAGTGTAATCTCCTCAATGTGGCTCATCGGTTTCGTGTCTAATTCCCATTTCGAACTTCGCAATAATCACGACATCAAAACGATCATAATCATAGCCATAACTGATGATTGCATGGCTTTTTAAACAGCTAAAGTGCTGGGTCCGGTCTATACTGACTGTGATACTGCCATCGCGTCTGAATATTAGCTTTTTCAGCGATTTTACCCTAGTACAAGATCATAACTATCGAATAAAGAAGTTTCCAGTTTCTAGGGGCCACTTTGTGGCGGCCCCCTTAGGTCCTTACTGTTGCAAAAAATTTCACTATCTTTTGAAAACATAACTTAAGTTTTTCGCCTCACGTGAAGAAATACGCCAAAAAATCTGACGGTGAAATAGATAAACGAACTGATCGGATGAAAAATGTCGGCTGCCGCTGGTTACTGTAAAAGGTAAACCGAAACGATCGACGAACGAAACGACTGTAAGATCACTATGTTCAAGATGTTCAACGCGACGACGCAAATCGAGCCGACAGAATATGTTTAGCACCGTCAGAATTTCGCCGAATTTTCTTCGTAGGGCATCGCAATCCGCCTGCGTCGCTGCTGCTGCTGCTGCTGCTGCTGCTGCTGCTGCTGCTGCTGCTGCTGCTGCTGCTGCTGCTGCTGCTGCTGCTGCTGCTGCTGCTGCTGCTGCTGCTGCTGCTGCTGCTGTTGAGGTTACTACTACCATTTATTCCGAAGCTAATGAAATCGGAATTTCACAAATTCGATCTCGATACGGTCGTTCGGTCGTACGCAATTAAATCCAGTTTTCAAATATACAAAAATAGGGTCCAGAAATATATAACGTCGTGCATTAGACAATTTGAAATAAAGAATCATTTGTTGAAAAAAAGAATCAATTTCGAAAGGCACCTTGATGTCGGAAAGTATTGACTTTATTTTAAGTAACGAGACGAGTAGTGCTGTATAGGTTAACTATTTATTTGACAGGTGAATGAGTCAGTGATTCACCTGATGAAGCTTCTATTCATTAGAAACGAAAGCTCGTGCGTCAAATAAATAGTTAACCTATACAGCACTACTCGTCTCGTTACTTATCTTAAACCTGGTTAACACGGCTACTCTACGAATATTCTCATCATGACTTTATTTTGGTTACGGTATTTTTCTGTTGGTGCAAACTTTAAGCAACTCTTGAGCAACCGCAGACTCTGAGCTATTTTTCCAGTCGATCAATTACACATATTGTAAATTTACGGATCAGTTAATCGTCTGGCGATGATAACGTGACTTGAAATGTCGGTCGCCGATCTCATTATCCCAGCTGATGCACGTTCGTTCCACACGCGCGTCCAAGGATATATCCGTACACAAATAATACATCAAGCCGTATAACCAATTTCTACGAGTACACCTCGTTCTACTGGCTCGCTCGATGTTTACGCGCGAGACTTGGGTTCGATTCCCGGTGAGCGAGTCTAATTTTACTGGATCACGTCAAATAAAATCAAATCAAAAATACGAATGGACGGAACGAAGAATTTCTAAATCGTTTATGATTTAGACGAATCAAGATGACGTTATCGACGCGTGAAGTTGTGTATATAAGTTTAATCAGTGTTTGGCTGTTGCTGGCGTTTTTGAGCAATGTGCTCGTGGTCGCTGCTGCAATGACAACACGCGCAATGAGGAAATCTGTAACTAATGTTTTTATCTGTTGTTTGGCTGTGACTGACATGTTTTTATCGGGTGTCGTTTTACCGCAAAATGTGCACGATATCTCACACGTGGAGCACTACGATGAAGGTAAGTAATTAGGGGGGGGGGGGGTGGGGTGACTCCCTGTTATAGCATGTCCCACGATGATAGCCTCTAGACAGAGTGTGCGGTTTTCTATTGTAATTAGGGTGTAGGCGGACCAGTAAGCGCCGGCCCACTCCCACTTATCACCACGGGGTAAATATCAAAAGAATTTGAATATTTGAATATTCGGTCGAAATATAGGCATTGCGTACATGAATATAACATGGGTTAGGGGTAAACTGCGATTTTTATCTCGGCCCTGGGTTACCCTGAATGACGTCACGGCAAATTGCTAATATTAGGCGGCAATGATGTAAACATCATCATCGAACCCCAGTGAAGTTCATTACTTGTTTCTGATTCCGTTACTTATTGAGAATTCATCTCCCAATAAGGAACAAGGAACAAGTTACTTGTTACTTGTTCGACACATGAACCGAATACATTTCAAAACGCACATCGCGCCTCTTGTTAAACTTACGCGTAAAAACTGTCTAGCTGTAATTTGAAACCGGTCCCCGAAGCGAGTTATATTTATTATTCTCAATTTATTGCATCGATTTCAGCGGCTCCGCTTGAAGGTATATACACAGCTCTACTCGAGACTAGACAGAGTGATGCTCCTCTATAATCACCGGCTATTCATTTCACAACGCAATTTTCAAATGTATATTCATTAAAACAAACGCATGACTAAAAGCGCTTTTGATTTTGATGGAAAAAAAAACAAATTCATTATAGACATTTAGTACGGTAAACATAATGATTTTACTTTCAGCCGCTTTTTTCAATGTGCTACTAGGCCCAAACTGGAGGAGAAAAGTTGGAAAAAACGTATAGAAAATAATGCAAAATAGTTAAACTTAAATCCGTGCCCACCGGAACTGGTTCCAGGAATTCCGCGCAAAAAGGAAAAATCGACCGTACAATTTTATGTCATCTGTGACTTTACGACCAGTTGAGTGGTCAGCGATCACGGGGATAGTCGCTTTTACGTCACAGCTACAAGGATAAAATGACCAGTCGCGCGTTATACGGTAATCAAAGATGACCATAATGGCCGCGGCTGTGACAGGAAAATCGGGGCATTAGAGATTCTGTTCCTTCCTCGGTTATTAGTAGTGTATGCTACAGTTAGTTGAGTGACGATCGTATAAGAACATTGTTCCCAGTGAACGCTTTATTAGAAAAACCGTTACATTCAACCATGGACGCGACGAGAGAAATCCGACGATGAATTCAGCCAAAAATAAAAAGTTCTCAAAAAAATACTCGTAGAGTAGCCGTGTTAACCAGGTTTAAAATAAGTAACGAGACGAGTAGTACTGTATTTAGGTTAACTATTTATTTGACAGGTGAATGAGTCAGTGATTCACCTGATGAAGCTTCTATTCATTAGAAGCGAAATCCCGTGCGTCAAATAAACAGTTAACCTATACAATACTACTCGTCTCGTTACTGATCAAAAAATATTAAGATGATTATATTTTGAGCAACGTTTACTACTACTAGCCATCATCATAGGCTGATAGTATTCAGCCGAAGCGTTGCTCGAAATATAATCCTTCTTATATCGAACTTTTCATGTTTGGCGGAATTTATTGTCGGATTTCACTCTCGTTAATCATCATTACACGGATATTGTCTCATTCAATCATGAATATAGTTTGTCCTATTTGCATGGCCAAATGTCTGTACTGTTAGCGTGGACATCTTTGTCCTATTTGCTAGCACTTTATTCGTTATATTCGCTTGGATGTTTTTGTTCTGTTCGCTCGTACATTTTTAGTAAAAAGTAAATGAATCACGTATTAATCAACCATTTATAATTTCTTTTTGTTTCAATTATTCATAAACCCGGCAGGCGAATGATATTGATTATTTCGTATTTGTACGGCCTTGTGGAAGTATCTTTTATAAAATCTGACGACAAGTTAACCCTGCCGTAGGGGAATTTATGTAGGCATCAATCTTTTTCTAGAAAATGTGTATTGATCAAAGCGAACCTAGCAATTTGATTAAATTACCGCATAGAGGGAATTAGGTCACCATTTAATGATGTCATATGGGAATTCACGGAGGAAGTAACGTTTTACTTTGAAAGCGTCCGTCTGTAAATCAATACAGACCGTGCGATTTAATGAGACGTCAAAGGTTGATCTAAAGGCAGACATAATGGTATTGAATCAGCCATTTTAATTAATTTGACAATATTCATCATCTGTTGAGCATCTATTAATTGTAAGCAAGCAGACAGTCGACAGTATGACAGACAGTAGACAGCGTGACAGACGGTCGACAGCGTGACAGACAGTCGACAGCGTGATAGACAGTCGACAGTATGACAGAGTCGACAGCACGACAGACGGTCGACAGCGTGACAGACAGTAGACAGCGTGACAGACGGTCGACAGCGTGACAGACAGTAGACAGCGTGACAGACGGTCGACAGCGTGACAGACAGTCGACAGCGTGACAGACGGTCGATAGCGTGACAGACAGTCGACAGTATGACAGAGTCGACAGCACGACAGACGGTCGACAGCGTGACAGACAGTCGACAGCGTGACAGACGGTCGACAGCGTGACAGACAGTCGACAGCGTGACAGACGGTCGATAGCGTGACAGACAGTCGACAGTATGAGAGAGTCGACAGCACGACAGACGGTCGACAGCGTGACAGACAGTCGACAGCGTGACAGACGGTCGATAGAGTGACAGACAGTCGACAGTATCACAGAGTCGACAGCACGACAGACGGTCGACAGCGTGACAGACAGTAGACAGCGTGACAGACGGTCGACAGCGTGACAGACAGTCGACAGCGTGACAGATGGTCGATAGCGTGACAGACAGTCGACAGTATGACAGAGTCGACAGCACGACAGACGGTCGACAGCGTGACAGACAGTCGACAGCGTGACAGACGGTCGATAGCGTGACAGACAGTCGACAGTATGACAGAGTCGACAGCACGACAGACGGTCGACAGCGTGACAGACAGTCGACATCGGCAGGAGATTGTAGAAAGATCGTTTCAATTGCTTTCATACTGAATCATTGAACAGATGAAATTTACATTTAAAAGCATACCATGGAACTAAATAACTGGGTCCAGTTCCACAGTTGTGAGTTAAGATTGAACTCAGAGTTAACTCATTCAAAATGAACTAATTTTAACTCAGAGTTAACTCTAACTCACAACTGTGGAACTGGGTCCTGAATATCAATACAATGAAGATTAATTGTGAAGATAAAATATATATCGTCGAAAGCCAAATAAATCTTATTTCATCAGTTCTTCAGAGGCATCTGTTTCCAGAGCCACGTTTGAAATGTGAAACTATTGGTGTTTGTGAAAAGTCGTCACTGTTTGGTCACAGTTTGTATCGATGTGAATATTCTGTTCTTCAAAGATCGGATAAATCCGAGCATCTGTTGAACAAACGGTGGGATATGGATGATGAGTTCTGTAAATATCTCCAAATCAAGTCAAATGCCACAAGCAACAGGAAAGGCAAGCACGGTATTAGGCGGAATGGAATATGTGATTATTTGTCTAGACCGGATTGATGCGTGACGATGCGAGGACATCGTGACCGGGCTGCTTGCTTTAGACCTTTATCTAATCGCTCAGGGCACGGATTCGCCTTCCGGAATTCCGCAAAAATCATCAATTCAATTCATTTTTATTCCTTCATCACAACTTCTCGAAAGCGATATTTTCTTATCATGTACATCTTAGATTATGTGGTAAATACATAAGTTATAATACTTATTTTCATTTTTCCATTTTTTTGTGCATCCTTCAATTCCAAAACTAGAAAAAAAAATTTTTCATTTCCTTAAAAAGAATCCGTGCTCCAAGCGATTAAAAAAGGCCGTTACCGTCACCTCTTTAAACCCACGTCTATCTTTCCATCCAATTCACCTAAATCGACCCCAATTGCCGAGCTCTATAGAGCCGGTACAACAACACGTAGATATATAAAATCGCGGATATTTTTCGATAAGTATCGATTAAAAATAATCGTCTGCGTTTGCGATACTGAAATAAATAACAGAAGGCGAAACTAGAATTCGTTAAAGATAGATCGAAAATTCGAGAATTTCGATCATCGCCACATTTTACGCGATATTCAGAGACTCAGCAATTTAACGGTCTATTCCTTTTAGAAGTGTATCGAATTTATTTCGATCTCTTGGCCTCCTCTGATTCAGCCCCCCGCTACGTTTAAAAGCTTTTTAGTCGTTTTCACTAATGCGGGTATGATATATATATATATATATATATATATATATATATATATATATATATATATATATATATATATATATATATATATATATATATATATATATATATATATATTTCGCAAAATCGATCAAACTATGATCAAACTATCATCGGTGTTTGCGCTGATTTTGCGGACGGTTTTTGCCACAGAAAAAGACCGACGATTTTTGTTGCTCGAGTTGATTTTCGAATTGACGCATTTTCGGGATATACGCGCGCATGCGCAGATGCGATACATCGTGGGATTTGCCACAAATACGAACGTAGAGACTTACTGTGGCAGTCGAGACTTTGAATTTTGAAGCGGGAATAGTTCCTGTATTTTTTTTTTGGATAATTCGCAAAGCGTTGGCTACAAACATTAACAGCAGATGGTAATTTGAGTCAAGCGGCGGTCCATATCAGCCGAATGTAAAGTTGAAATTTGACTGAAGAGTCGAGAAGAAAACACAATATCTGTGGAATAACGCGAGAAATCCCACAATAAAAACAGCCAAAACGAGAAACTTGAATAGAAGAGTAGTATATATTTGTTATTCAGTACAAAGAGTATAAAGGAGTAAATATTTGCGCAAGGCGTTTCGGCTAAAGACTATATAAGCCTTCATCGGGCGTACTGATGGTTGAGATACTGGACCCGGTTCCACAGTTGTGAGTTAGAGTTGAGTTAGAATTAGTTCTTTTTCAATTAGTTAACTCTGGGTTAATTCTTAACTCAGAACTGTGGAACTGGGTCCTGAACTGTTGCGGCCAACTAGACCGTGTTCGGGGCCCTCGGGGTTTTTTTTGTACGTTACTTGTGGTAATCAGCTACTATATACGGTTGTCTTTTTGCCTTGCGCGAGGAACACGTTTTTACACTACTTACAACTTCGATATGAGCCCGGACCCTGTGGTAAGGAATGATGGCCACTTGAGACACTTTTAGCCCGGTTTTCAAGTTTAAGAACGATTGGTTGTTAAGAGACAAATATATCTAGCTGTTCATTTTAACCGAACATGAAGTTGAAATAATGACAGAAATACCGAGCATTTTAACGAATTGAAAAGATCTGGAAATTATATTTCTGAAAGTTGATTTTTCGGATATATACGCCATTTTAAGCCGCGATCAAGCACACGGGCATCTTTGGCCCGAACAAAGAAGTCGGCCCAAGCCCGACCAAAATTTGCACGATCAAATAAATCCTTGCGTGCGAATTGCAACTGGTACCGGAAGTGACTCACTTAGCTTTGTTTAGTATTGAGTGAGTGGTTTGCGCCGGAACGCGCTCTCTAAATATATTAAGCACGGGCCAAATTTGGCTCGAGCCTGATCGGTGCCAAATGTGGCCCGGGCCAAATCGTCTCCCCGTAGTGGCGGTTTTAGTGGATTTTGGAATACCCGGAAAGTACAAACAAGCATATATAGTTGTTTCAGTTATTATGAGAATCTTTTGCTCAGTGTATTCGCCGTTTTTCAAGTCGAATATTCTTTCTTGCGGGTATACGGTCAAAAAATAGATGATAAAAGCATCTTAAAACATGGCTTACGTCATTTACAACGTACTATTTGCAATATTCATACTATATATAATTGGAGGGATCTGTAAACATCCAGGCCTATTTTGGTAAATTCAGCGAGTTTTGAAGTTGGTGTTTGAAATACTGATTACACGACATGGACACCTGGTGCACAAGCGGTATCCTCTATTGCCACAGTCGCTGCACATGTGTATATATTCCATTGAAGAACTGGACATATTTTTAAAAAATCCATTAATTTGGAGCCTTGTGATGGATTCTAAAAGATAAACAAATATGAGCTGTAAAACTAAATTGAAAGTTTATTGGACGCCTCGCAAAATAACACATATATTTTGCTTAATATTATCGACAATAAATGGTGAAACGTCGAGGATCAATTTAAGTTAAGTTTGATTTGAATATACCGATAATTGAATTGAATTGAATTGAATTTACCGGCAACGGGTAGCACGATATATTGATGACGTTGTGTACATGCCCTCAAAAATAATCATCTAAAACAATCAAATATAGAATAAGAGTTTTGAAATATATTCAATTACCAAATAAACGCAAAAATTGAGTGCACATCATCGACTACCTTGAATAAGGCTGAGTTATCAATGTATAAACATTATTGTAACGGCTTTTTCGGCGTCAAAAATCGATATCGATTGGTATGATCGGTCGCTACATATCGCTTTAGTGCTAACTATTCGAAGTATGAAAATTATCAGGCGATTGGTGTATCGATTTTTTTCAGTACACAATAAACCCATCCGTAAAAGAAATCACCGATTCACCGCACACAACAGCGCCACCTTCATTAGCGGAAAAATACCCCGTTTCCGATCTATAACTATGTGACGACACAAAGAACTCGGAAATCAAATATCCAAATCGAACTGGTAATTTTCTACATGACAGGTCTCTCGAGGTCATGACAAACCGACCGGAAACCACCATCATTTCTGTACTTGTCACGTGATACGTTTCGTAGCTAATGACCTCAGAAATTACTTGAATCGACGCCGATCTGAATTCAGACTCGTGGATCGGGTTAATCACAGACATGACTTTTAAGACCAGTCTTAAGAACATCGATTAGTTGTATAGTTCTAAGAACGAACTTAAGACCAATCTAAAAACTAAAGGGACCAGTCTAAGCCTATTTTCTAACCAATATAACAAATTAAGACCAGTCTAAGCTCATTTTGGTTCTATAACCAATCTAACAACTTAAGAACAGTTCAAGCCCATTTCAACCAATATAACAAATTCTCATTTTGGTCCTTTAGTGACATTTTATAAAACTACAGCTTGACTAGATCAGCGTTCACAACTCTGGCACTGTGTCAGTAATGTCAAGGTCTCCTAACGTCACCTGCCGCAGCAGCAGCGAGCACTTCAGTAAGATTTATGAGCCCCATCAACACATAGGAAAACTCGCAAAAGTATTGACGCTTTGTTTTGAAATATCGCTGATTTATTTCTACGAAGTCCCGCATCTGAACGGTTTCGACACGAAGTAAGGATTACAAAGCTATTTATCACAATATGACAGATCTGGGACTCAAACACTTCAGAAATAAATTGGAAAAATGATTATAGACTACGTCATCACATAGTTGTCTCACTCACTGGGGGTGTCACCTAGAAAAATTAATTGCGTCGCAATTTGTTTTTGATAGATATTGATCTGTCATCTGTTTGATGCTTGTAGCTGGAAGAATAGTCTTGTAGGTTTATAAACTAACTCTGAAAATCCAGTTCCACTGTTTTATGGATTTGATGACTTATAGATCTAGTTCCACAGTTGTGTGGGTTTAAATTGACTCTGAATCCAGTTCCACAGTTGTGTGGGTTTAAATTGATTCTGAATCCAGTTCCACAGTTGTATGGGTTTAAATTGACTGTGGATCCAGTTCCACAGTTGTGTGGGTTCAAATTGATTCTGAATCTAGTTCAACAGTTGTATGGTTTAAATTGACTGTGGATTCAGTTCCACAGTTGTGTGGGTTCAAATTGATTCTGAATCCAGTTCCACAGTTGTATGGTTTAAATTGACTGTGGACCCAGTTCCACAGTTGTGTGTGTTTAATTCGACTCTAAATCCAGTTCCTCAGTTCTGTGGGTTTAAATTGACTGTGGATCCAGTTCCACAGTTGTGTGGGTTCAAATTGATTCTGAATCCAGTTCCACAGTTTTACGGGTTTAAAATGACTGTGGATTCAGTTCCACAGTTGTGTGTGTGTTTAATTGGACTCTAAATCTAGTTCCACAGTTGTGTGGATTTAATTTAACTCTGAATCCAGTTCCACAGTTGTGTGGGTTTTGATTTAACTCTGAATCTAGTTCCACAGTTGTGTGGATTTAATTTAACTCTGAATCCAGTTCCTGTGTTGTATAGGTTTAATTTGACTGTGGACTCAGTTCCACAACTGGGCGGGATTAATTTGACTCCAATAATTCCACAGTTGTGTATAGTTTCAATTTGACTCTGGATCCAGTTTCACGAATTTGTGGGTTGAATGTGACCGTGGATCCGTCCCACATTCAAACCTAGGCAAGCTCTAGTCCAATACCTGGATCCGTTTCAGAGTTGCCCACAAGATGTCTTGTGTCGATTAAGCCGTACAGTCACGTTCATGCTTTTACCTTTCAATATCGATATCTTATAGCGCGGCAAATAAGAATCCGTTGCATTATTCATGATACTTTGAACGCACGAACCTGATATTCAAATTCACCCATTTATGAAGGACACACCGTCAATTATGTCGACACATTTTTAACGCCGCGACAAACAGTTTGTCCTAGTTAGTGAACTTGCGTTATCAAAAAGAAACGTTTTTCACGGCCGAGGCGGTAATAGCGTTTATCGTATATACCCCGACAGCCAGAGCTCTTAGTCATTTTCACTTGACTGGGTCCGGTTTTATTGAGACTGGTAGCAACAAAAACCCGGGGCTAACTCATTTTTTTTTCAATGGAGTTAACCCCCGGATTCGAAGATAATACCACTCTAAAACTCCTGGGGTCCTGATGAGTCTGTTCTAGTGGACCCTTTAAACAATTCAAGGACCAGTAAAATATCGCCTTAAAATTCATAAAATTCGACATATTTTTGACGAAGAAAATTCTCAGAATTTCAAAATTTTCGTCTCCTGAAAGTTCAGCCGATTCTTTCTCCAAAATCATGCGCATTTTAGTCCGGAACAATATAAGAATAACTTGATTTCGCAAAAAAAACCGTTTTTTTTCAAGCAGAAATTTCCGATAAAATGCCGTAATTTGTTTTCCAAAAATCTACAAAATAATTTCTTACACAGTGACATCGTATCGCTGCGGGCCGCCAGTTCCAGTATTCCTCCGTATTCGTCCGTCGCGCGCCGCATTATTCCGAACTGGTCCGCCGGCGGAATCCGCGTCAGCGATACAGAACGAGGCTCTCTCTCATGCTCCACGCTCTACGCGATAATTACAGGTGAGTTTCTGCCTCGTTAAAAACGCCGTTAATTACCGAATACGTTAATTAATTCCGTCCATTCGATAACCGCTTTAAAGCTGACGTCTGCCCGCATCTCGGGGAGGTTTAAACCCGAGGTTTTAACGGTTCTGATTGGTATTTTTGACCGGTTTAAACCGGTGGTATTTTCGCTTTGACTCCCGACAGGCCGGAACCGAAGGAAGTGGTATCAATTTAATTTTATTGTTTTTCGGGTTATTCCATGGTTTGCTCTGTCGAATATATTTACATAGTCTATTAGTAGACTAGAGAAGGCTAGATTTGTGTAGTTTTAGTTAGTAGTAACTGGTGGGCCAAGTGTCTGAAGTGTTAACTGAAGATGCAAGGTTTAGTCAGTAACTAAAGTAAGTCAGTATCCGGACTATGGTTTGGTTAAGTCAGTATCCGGACTATGGTTTGGTTAAGTCAGTATCCGGACTATGGTTTGGTTAAGTCAGTATCCGGACTATGGTTTGGTTTAGCCACCGAACTGCTATTTGGTTTACTCAAGTATTGGATCATTAGAAGTTAGAATATTCCATTTTCCTTCGATTTGAGATTCTAGTATTAAATCACGAAAAACAACAAACAGGAAGGAATTCAAACCTTCTAATGATGAAATGTTGTATCCTGTCATCTAGCTTGAACAAACAGGGACCGGAAAAATTGGTCCAAGGTTTAGTCAACGTGCGAGTCAATGATAGGAATGATAGTTTAGTAAATTCACAAACATGATGTCAGGCGATGTGGGATACTGTCAAAATTGAGTCCCGCTTTGTGGCTTAGTCAATAACTGGGATGGAATTCAGTCATTAGGGAGCGTCTGTTCGGGCTGAAACCTTTAACTAGATTGTTTTTATAAAATACTAGATTTTAGTTAATTCTAAATTTTTTCTATTTCTCCCTTCAGCCTGGAATCAAGATGCCTGGTGGAATCAGCGTTAAAGATGTCAACCAGTCCGAGTTCGTCAAAGCTCTGGCCGCGTTCCTGAAAAAATCCGGCAAAATGAAGGTGCCCGACTGGGTCGACCTCGTCAAGACTGGAATCCACAAAGAACTGGCGCCGTACGACGACGACTGGTGGTTCATCCGATCGGCTTCGATCGCGCGCCATCTTTACATCCGTGCCCCGGTCGGCGTCGGCGCGTTCTGTCGCATTTACGGCGGTCGCAAGAACAACGGCGTCGCGCCGTCTCACTTCTGTCGCAGCACGCCGTCGATCTCGCGTAAGATTCTGCAGTCGTTGGAGGCGCTGAAACTCGTCGAGAAGGACACGGCGTCCGGCGGGCGTCGTCTGACCAATCAGGGCCGTCGCGATCTGGACCGCATCGCCGCGCAGATTAAACTGAGGAATAAACGACGCGCCGAAAAACGAAAGTAGACTTTTGTTCGTTAATGAATAATTCCCGATTCCCGAGTAAAAAAAAATGATTACTGCGTTTTCTGTTGTTGCGGGATAAATTTTGTAAATCGAAAGGAATAAAAATCAGCGCAGTAAAATATCAATTGATATTATTTCTATTTGATTTTATTTGATCCCTAATTTTGCTGGACCGGGTTTATGAGATGGTACGCATTACACATGAAAAGACAAATCCCACAATTGTTGAAGGACTGGAAAAAAGTTAATTTGAAAAGCGGAAAAGTTTAATTTAGAATTTTTATTCGTAATATGTCTAGTGGTTCCTACCGCAGTGACCTCAAGACTGAAGAAAAGTATATGAAATATAATTTATTTGTCATCATTATATCATGCAAGATACAATGTATGAGTGAAACATAGTTTTTACAGACAGGATGAGGCACTGGTAGGGACTGATCAATTTCTAGTATTTTGGATGAACTTTTGGGGCCGGCCAGTTCCATAGTCAGGGCTTAGACTTTAGTTACAAGAAGCCAATCTACCAACTTAAGACCAGTCATAAAGTTTAAGGAGAGACCACTTTTGGTCTTAAGTCTCGGCTACGTAACTGGCCCTTAGTCTGTTAACAATTGTGGACGGATATTGATAGAAGTTTGACTGAATCTGGGTTTCATTCAGGACATATAGTTAGGTCTTCATATTTCCATCAGGTTAATCCGTTTTAGGCTTGTGGGACCTCATTAGACCCATCTTCATTTTATTTCAGAGGATTCTTATAAAGATCAGGGAATTAGATTCATGGATTTCTGACTTGTCTTCTGGTACTGTCTCTGTACCCAACTGCGGGAAAACATGAACTAACACTGAATGGTCGTAATGCGAGGGCCCCTCAAGGATTCTTGGGTTGATCAGGGAAGTGTAATGATTACACTTTCCTGGGTTGATTAAGGGGATGGACCTGAAAATTGTAACGGGCGCTTAATTTTAAAAGGGCAGGTTATGCAATGTGAGGGCTGCAGGGAATCTTTCTGTCGTAAATTGGGTGAAAAAGTGAAGAGTTTGTGTCGAGAATTCGTATTTGTCGGTTAGGTATTGGATGTTGATAATTTTTAAGATATCGTGGAAGGAAGGGAAAGTGGATTGTTGATAAGCAAGATAGCTTTTGCTTATAAATTAGAACACCATCATCAAAAGAACCAATACGGCGGCAATGATTTTAGTTCACGGATATCCCGCTATCGTAATTCATAGGGGCAGCACTGAACGGTTGAGATCTTATATGGCCTCACTTGTCTACTGTGGCATGCGAGTAATACAAATATTTTTCTAAGTGAAATATCATAAATTATTCAACACTTTTTTATTCTAACTAAATAGTTGTATCAACGTTGAATCTTTACTTTGTGGAGAATCTGCTTTTTGAATGATTTCCAAGCTACTTATCATAGCACTATTTGCTCAGCGAATTTATTAGCATTTAGTGAGTAAAGCGGCAAACTCACATGCCACATAAAGAATTTAAATCAAATTAAATTTTATTTCTTAAATTTTCAGAGACCATATTGATAAAATATATATATCATATAATGTTCCACTTATTCAGCCGCCTGCGCGAGCGTAGCCCCGAGACGATCGCGTGAAACAATTGTCAGATTTAGTTTCGTTTTAGTTCGAGTTTTAAAATTTTCAATCAAGAATTCTGACAAGTATCAGCAAGGGCCGACGTGGTTGAACGCGATCGGCTCTTGACGACTCGCAGGTTGTTCCGTTTTCTTAGCCATGATCGTGATCGATCGATGGAGGAAGTGATTAAATATCAATTAATCTGACTTAGTCGTTATTAACGAGAGGTTTATCCGTTAGAGTCAGGAACCAAGCGCGCGGCCCGACCGGTTCGCCGGCCGGGAAATTGACTGAAGTAAATGCTCGATCGTTTGCGGGTATCCTGTACTTCAGACGTTTTGAGCGAGTGATACAAACTGCGCAACAAGATTCGATCGGTAGCTATATGACCAGTAACACAGAGAGGGCTTAGATTTAAGACCAATCTTACAACTCATGGGCCAATCTAATTATTCTCGGTTTTACTCACTCACTCGCTGGAACTCAAAGTCAGTCAAGATCATTTAGGTTCTACGATCAGTTTTTAAAGATAGGCTATAGTGTATGGTTTAAGCTTATAGCGACCCGATTTACCTAGCAACTTGAATATCTGCTCAGAGATGATGACGTGTTAGAGGTGATTCTCGCCCAATTGTATTTCGCCAAAAATAGCCTGACTGAGGCCAGTAGCGGGCATTGTTCACACCAAGTTTTAACTTTAAGTTGTTTAGACAGAGCTTCAAGTCTTCATAAAAAGGGAAGATTAATTTGAAGTTTATTGAAGCCTTGAAGAATAACATATATTGCTTATTATTCGTCGACGATGAACGTTCCGCACCAATTTTTGGAACGGTATTTCTGGCATAATATGAAACTATACTTGAGTATCAAAATAATCATAAGTTCTATGCTTTGATTAAGATTTATTTCTCTGATCACTTTTCTTGTAGGTGTTTTCGCGTGCGCCATTGTCAACGCTCTTCCGATATTCTGCATCACGAGCAGCGTTTACTGCATGATCGCCATCGCCTACGAACGCTACTGCGCCACGGTGCGCGCGCTGGACGCCTCCAAACGACTGACCACGTGCCAAGCTCGCGCGACGATCGCCGTCATATGGGTCGGAGCCGTCCTGATTTCGTCGCCGACCGTTTACGAATACCACGTCTACGACAAGTGGATCGATAACGCTTCGCACGCCACGTGCGGTAACGAAGGCCGGTCGCGCCTGTTCGTCATCGGTCACGCCTTTTTCATCCTATTCTCGACCTATATCATTCCGCTGGTAGTGATCGTATGGCTGTACGTTAATGTAATCAGGTTCTTCTGCCGGAAGGGTAGCGAGGTTGAACCGGTATCGTCTGGCGGTTCAGTAGTCGCCGCGCAGCCGCAGACGTCGGTCGTATCGAAAAATAAAATCCGTCTGGTGAAAATGTTCATCATTGTTGCGGCGCTGTTCGCCGTCTCCTGGTTACCGTATTTCGTAACGTTCATGATAATGGTAATGATTCTAACACCGTCATTTTTGAAATTCGAATTTTTAGCCAACCGGGCGCGTTAGCCACTTTGATTGGTTAAAACTAATATTCAAATCAGCCGTATTTGAATATTTGGGCGGATCCGCAGGGGAATCGTTAGACTTATATGTCCATCATACTTCAATTATGCTTTTTTTCCATTTTTGTCAACAGACAAGAATTTCTATTAAAAGAACAGTCATTTTTGAACGAAACTAATACATTTTGACAGACACAAAAAAAGAATAAATTTGAAAACATTGTCTTAACGTATCTATCCTTGTACGTCAGCTGTATGACTGAAAAACATACAACTAACAGTATTCATTATTTATGGTTGGAATTGATAAATCTTGAAAGAGATTTCGTAAATTTCAATACGATGTTAGAACTGATCTTCAAAAATAAAAGCTGAATAAAACAGAATAAATTTGTTTCTAAAAAAATTCCAAATCATTTTCTTAACGAAAAACTAGGAATAATTGATAGGACACATGGCGACCACGTTTGGCCAGTTGCTTGCTTATTCACTAAAAGATTGCCTTTTGAACGACAACGCCCCCTCCCCTTAGTAAAGTTCATCAGAATTAGCTTCTGGATCCACCGCTTCAAGTTACCAATTATCTCTTTTTACGGTTATTACGCAAATAAGAATCGTTTGAATTAATTATTAGGATAAATATTATAGCATTTCTAATTTCAGAAACTGAACGGTAAGGACGAAACGGCTGAATCGAACGGTTACTTGAACATGCTCAAAATATCACTGACGGTTTTCAGTACGAGTTATAACGCGGTTCTGTACGGGGTTTACTGCCCCCAGTATCGACAAGGATACCGACGGATACTGTGCTACCTCTGCCGTCATCCGCCAGGAGCAGTGTCATCGAAAGTTTCCAATCACGTCGTCAACAAACGGTCGACTATCGACTCTCAGGGTGCTGGTTTATCCAGCGTTATCGCAGGGAACCTTAACGGTGGTCACCCGCATGCGCAGGAACTTTTATACGCGGGAAATGAATCATTTATGTAGAATCTTGGATCTTATCATTTTTTCAGACTGCGGCAATACAGGATTCCACTTGTGGTAAGTGAGGATCCACAATATGTCGCTAGTGCGAGTTGGGACATCAACTACTGCGACAAAAAGAGGATTCCACTTGTGGCAAGTGAGGATCCACCAGGTGTTGCTAGTGTGCAGTAGGACATCAACTACTGCGACAAAAAGTGGATTCCACTTGTGGTAAGTGAGGATCCACCAGGTGTCGCTAGCGCGAGTTGGGACATCAACTACTGCGACAAAAAGAGAATTCCACTTGTGGCAAGAGAGGATCCACCAATACTCAATTTCTTCTAGATTCCAATTAAATCAAATCGAGAGTAAATCAATTATCAATGAAACCATACCAAATACTGAGAGTGGTAAAATGATTCAATCTGGTGGGATTGCTTTCTGACCGATGAACCAAGTCAGGTTTCGTTGTGATACGAATTTCAGTTTGTTCAGTTTCACGAATTGTCAAATAATTGTAAAACGTGAAAAATAAAGTATAATTTAAATGTCGATAATGAAAGTTTTCCTTTACTTCTCTTCAACTTGAGAGTTCCTTCTAATGGGTATCAAGATGTTAAAGAGAGTGGACGTGAAGCACAAAAGGTGCGCGTGTTCTAGTACAGGGCTTTGACTATGCTCTGCTGCCATCTCTGGTAGCGGGGGTTCTAACTCTGGCATGAGTCGTTTCGGCTGCTATCTCTACACTATCCGCGAAACTACAATCCCCTATATTTTGGTTGATCCCAAATGTTAATGAGATATGAGATAGAGAGCCGATCGGTCGACGATGAGGTCAGGCACTAGCCGCTAGTCGGGCCATCGCGCGTCAACGAACGGAGAATTTGTTTTATCTCCACTATACCATAAGGTGCTGCCGCTATACTCATCGTTTGCGGATTTTTCAAACACTAACATCGTCCAACTCTGGCAATCGATCATTGGTTCAAAACGGACCGAAGCAGAAAATTGATTGCCAGTGTGCCGGTTCCGGATGATCCGGCGCTAAGGAGGTTAACAAATGTTATTTTTTTGTCAACGAAATTGATAAAAAGTAGACACAGGTTTACCGCAATAAGAAATTGATCCCTAATGGACGAGAGGATCCCATCCGGCGGTTTCGGTTCGCAGTGCACTGGCCGTTATCAAGGGTCCGTTTCTGCGTCCGAATATATAGCGCTCCGTCTGGTGGCGCCATCTGAGCTGTCAAAAGTTACTTCCTGGTTCGGCTATTTATTTTTTCGCTGTTTTTGTGTTGTTGTTTTGTTTGTGTTTTTGACGCTGAACTTGCTGCTACTGATTTGTTTCTCACCTGCGATGATTTAACACCTGGACGTAAGTTTCAAACTAACTTGTTCTCGGTTATTTAGAATTATTGCCCTCGAATGAGGACAGGACATGTCAAAAATTCAAAAATGAAATGTGCCGGTCACCTGATGATAAGCTGATCCGGATGTCATGATCGGATGAGAGGTGAGGGAACGTATTCAATGCGGTAGTAGGGTGTGGGTTGTGGGGGGGATGGTATTTTGAGTGTGAGGGGTTGTTCACAGGGACTTGTCACAATTGATAGTGAATGAATATAACCAGTATCAATGACCAACCCCAGTTGAGTATCCCTGTATAATTAAAAAAAAAACAAGGGAGATAGAGTGATGGTTAAAGGCTCGTTGGAAGCAGAAAGTCTTCTAGTTTGTATTAAAGCTAATTTCATGTGATTCTGTTGAGGATTTTTGGAATTACAGTCGATTGAAGTGGAAAGGTCATTTTCAGATAGACGATTAGTTGCCACCCTTGTTTTTTATTATACAGGGATAGTGGACCTGGTCATTGATACTGGTTTATTCATTCACTATCAAATGTGACAAGTCCCTGTGGGGTTGTTTTAGGCAGGGGACAACTGGCTGCTGTTTAGTGTCCCTACTAGTGGTGTGTAGTACCTAACGCTAACCCAACCATAATTTGGATATTTGTGTTTTTCAGAAGGTTTTTTGTACAATGGTGTATTGGTGTTGTCGGCCTGGGCCGCATTGGTTACCGTTTTTAGTGGCTGTCGGTACGCCGTTAACTTTCGTAATCACGTAAGTTTTATACGGGTCAACATTCACGAAACTGGGTCACGATTTGTGCAACTTTCATGAAACGTGATTTTCGCAAATAGCAAGAATTGGTGAAATCAAATATCCATTCAAATTTCGTGAAATTTCATACTTAGCCCTTTCATTGCTGACTGTTTTAGACTGAAGTGCGGGAAGTTTTTTTGGAAAACTCCATCCCAGTGCAGTGTATTACAGGCATACTGCTGTATTGTGTCTGTCCTGCAGTGCGGTGTATTACAGGCATACTGCTGTATTGTGTCTGTCCTGCAGTGCAGTGTATTACTGGCACACTGCTGTATTGTGTCTGTCCTGCAGTGCGGTGTATAACATGCATACCTACCCGTAGTGCAGTGTATCATTGGTTGACAATGTTTGACAATAGTAGCTGCCATCTTCCGATATGCATTTCAAATGATAGATAATTTTGTAGACACTTCGCACTGCAAGGTGGGCAAAACACGGGTCGATTATACACCGCATAGCGGGGTATGCCGATGAAAGGATTAGATTCAGTTCTAAGCTGAAGATTTTCTTATTATATTCAGTTACGTGATTTCTGTATTAAATGGCCACGTAGAGGCGGGATTTCCGTACATAAGGTACGTCAATCAATAACAGCAAAAATTCGAATTTTTGATAACAGAAATTTTTGCCAAATTCATTCAGACGTATTTAGTGAATTTGTTGATCTGAATTTTTCAGCGACACTGGAACAAATTCTCCGGAAAGTTGTATATTCGGTCAATTACTGAACATTAATGCAGTTTTAGGTACGTGAACAATATTTCAAACCCTGAAATGAAGATAGATTTCTAAAGAAAACTGATCATCCACACATTCTTAACATGTGTTCAGTGCTTCATCTGAGATATTTTTAATTGAAAATGAACTACAAACACCAGATATTAGACATTTTATCAGCACACTTTCAAAAACTGATCGTCCACACTTCACATGTGTTCAGTGCTTCACCTGAGACATTTTTAATTGAAAATGAACTACAAACACCTGACATTAGACATTTCAGCACACTTTCAAAAACTGATCGTCCACACTTCACATGTGTTCAGTGCTTCACCTGAGACATTTTTAATTGAAAATGAACTACAAACACCAGATATTAGACATTTTATCAGCACACTTTCAAAAACTGATCGTCCACACTTCACATGTGTTCAGTGCTTCACCTGAGACATTTTTAATTGAAAATGAAATACAAACACCAGACATTAGACATTTTATCAGCTCACTTTTTCGGCTACAAATGATATTTGATTTCAAATTTGACTTTGTTTCTCACAGTTGGAATTGTGGTGTATATTCGTTACAAACAGATTATCGCTTACTATCGAAACGAGGCAATCGTACAGCTTTACATTCTCAAACTGAACAAGGCGTCGTTGATCATCGGAATACTGGCAGGACTCGGACTGAGCGTGGTTGCTAACTTCCAGGTACTGTAAACTGGGTCTACGACTGTGGAACTGGATCCACAACTGGTGGAACTGTGTCCACAACTGTGGAAGTGCACGTTTGTGATATATTTGTATTATTATTATTTCAGGAGACGAACGTTCTAGCTGTTCACCTGATTGGAGCGTTTACTGGTTTCGCGTGTGGTTGTATTTACGCGTGGATCCACGCGGTCATCTCGTATAAAATGCAGGCGTTCGTCACTCATCGCGCCGTCTGTCATCTACGTCTGTTCCTCGCGATAGTCGTCACTTTATTCTTCGTTTTGAGTATCCTTTGTCGAAATTCGTTACGTGTTTTTCGTTTTCCCCCGTAAAGATTCCGTTAAATAATAAGATAAAAACCGACTATCTACAGATTAAAAGAATTTAAAAACAAGAATTTATTTATTCAATCTAAAATATATAGAATACACGACGTTTCGATCTCACCCTAGAGATCATCGTCAGGTGTTACGATGATCTCTATGATGATCTCTATGACGATGATCACACCTAAAGATGATCTCTAGGGTGAGATCGAAACGTCGTGTATTCTATATATTTTAGATTGAATAAATAAATTCTTGTTTTTAAATTCTTCTAATCTGTAAATAGTGGAATTTTATCTGATTATCCGTTCACCACGTTTCAGTGTACAGGTTATCGTTCTACTCCGTTAAACTCTCACAATTTCGATATATTTCGATATAGCGCGATATTTTAGATGTTCTTTAACCCGAACAGCGTTCACTTTCGATCCGATATCGAAATACTTGTTCCACGGAAAAAACCCGCGCAAGTGGTACCCTAAGGACGGGGTGAGTCACACTGCATGATATAACACTTCTAGAAATGCTTCAATAATGGTGGGATCTTTCGAGTTTGTTAACATTTGAATCTGCGGTTCAGTCTCGGGCCTAAGATTTTCAAGGCTGAATTGGTTATACAAAACAATGAATTTAGACTGGGCTTATATTGTTAGATTGGTTATAGCTCTGGTCTTAAGTTTTAAGATTGGCTATAGAAGCAAAATGAGCTCAGACTGGTCTTAAGTTGTTAGATTGGTAATAAAACCCAAATGAGCTTAGACTGGTCTTAAGTTGTTAGATTGGTTATAAAACTAAATTAAGCTCAGACTGGTCTTAAGTTGTTACATTGGTTATAAAACTAAATTAAGCTCAGACTGGTCTTAAGTTGTTATATCAGTTATCATACCAAAATGAGCTTAGACTGGTCTTAAGTTGTCTAAGATAAGCTCAGACTGGTCTTAAGTTGTTATATCAGTTATCATACCAAAATGAGCTTAGACTGGTCTTAAGTTGTCTAAGATAAGCTCAGACTGACTAACATCTGAATACTAGTCCTAAGAAATAAGACCACTTATGGACTTGAGCCACGACTGTGTGACTTGGCTTTAGTCTTAAAGTCCCGTGTATAGGTATCTAATGGTTTCTTACTCTTTCTCTCTCCTCTTTCTTACTCTTTGTTGGTTTGTGATAATCTTTGCACACCGGTTTTTGTGGTGAATGGTAGATCATCACTCAGGAGCGTACATGAATCAGACTTTAGACTGAGCCCACCTTAACCTCACCGAGCAATCATCTCATGAGATGATTGCTCGTAGCCTCAACAAAGACCTGTTGATGATTTAAACACATTCAGGCAAACCTGCTTTAACCCTTTCAGTGCGTCTACACTGCAGTGCAGTGTATAAATCAGTGATAGATTTGCTTGTACACCGCACTATGGTGTATTGATGTCATTAGTAATTAGTTTTTATCCCTCTTGAAAAATGGCAGCAAGTGTCAAACATAGCGAGATATAAGTAACTAATGATACACTGCACCGCGGTGTAGACGCACTATAGCCGTATTCCCGTTATTCAACACACTAGGGTGGAATTTTTCAAAATGTTCAAATTATCTCCAGCACTATAGGGTAGTAATTAGTCCGCACTGAAAGGGTTAAGACTTAGATCTTGACATACAGTGGATTATTCATCAGTTGAATCCAGATTAAATCCAAATTAAATGATTACGATGGCTTGAAAAGATTCTCAGTCGGCTAAGCTTTAAAGTTGACCCTGTACAAGTTGACCCAGCAGCTTTAGAAATGACCTAATTCCAAATTCTATTGCCATTTACAAAATTAGTTGAAATCATCATTTTCCTAGTCTGGATACGTGTGCGCTCCTGACGTTGAGTGGAGTGGATGGTTCTGTCTTTGATTCTAACCTCCTATTTTCTTTTCCTTGACTGTAAAACTAAACGCAGCCAGTATATTCGGCATGCTATCGATACGTTTCAAGCCAAAAACCGGAACCAAATGGTTTCCTGATAACGCGGTAAGTAAAGCAGTTTGAAGGTCGTTTTCTGAGCGCCTATAAGTCAATTGGAGAAAAAAAATGTCTCAAATGACTCCGAATCGAGTCTAAACGTCACTACTCTCTTAGTTTTTGAAAATGTCTCAAAGAATTGAGTCTAAACGTCACTACTCTCTTAGTTTTTGAAAATGTCTCATATAATTGAGTCTAAACGTCACTACTCTCTTAGTTTTTGAAAATGTCTCAAAGAATTGAGTCTAAACGTCACTACTCTCTTAGTTTTTGAAAATGTCTCAAAGAATTGAGTCTAAACGTCACAAATCTCTTAGTTTTCAAAATGTCTCATATAATTGAGTCTAAACGTCACTAATCTCTTAGTTTTCAAAATGTCTCTTTGAATTGAGAAAAGAATCAAAACTAAAGGCTACTGCTCCAAACCTGTTGCTCATATCACATGATTTTTTAGTCTCACAACACAGGTGCCCACCCTTCCAAATTTGGCTCCATTCCACAGGTCGCCAATCTGTGGCCATAAAAAAGAGTCATGAAATAAACTACAGAATAATGTTTTATCATTCAATGAATTTTGTTTATTAATTCACACAAATTACACGATGTGGAATCAGTTTATCCGCTATGGAATCAATAATTTAACCACAGTGGAATCAGATATTCCCGGCCTGTTCATTGGCTTTACGCCACCATTCGTCGTAAGCCGTCTTCTTTCGACGGCTAAGAGCGAGTTCTTCAGCTGAATCATCAGCTGCAGCAGCAGTTTCAGCGTTCACCATCGACCACAAACTGATCACTAACAACATGATCGGAAGTAAACTTCTCAACATTTTCATCAGCATTGACGCTACAAATTAATACAATCTGTTTTATTATTGTTTAACCTCCGTGAAAGAAAGATCTTCATTCTATTTGTTGAATTAGTTTTTACAAGTTTACAGTGAAATTAGAATTATAACTTACCGATCATTTTAACAGTTGTTTCGGCGACAAATCACAGATTTATACGAGCAATTTACGAAGCTGAAATAGGAACGAATACATCGGTGATATTTGAACTGAATTTCAGCAGTCATAAAAATATTTAATTCATCTATAATTAATCATAGAACCTACATCTGATGCTAGTTAAACTTAACAGAATTGAATATAGAAAATATCTAAAAAATTTTTGACAATTTGAAAATGTTAGAATTATTTCTTGTAAATTTCATTAAACCAACATCTGTTTCAGATAAAGTTAACAAATTCAAAAAAACATCAAATTTCTAAAATTAGAATCAAGTTTTAACAATTTTAAAATGTTGAAATTAGTTCTTGTACAATTCGTCCGTAGCAATAACTACACAATATGAGATCAATGTTGATGACTCTACGATTGATGAACTTACCTTCGAATACAAACGATTCCAAGTTGATGAAATGTTGATGAAACTGATTGGTTTATATTGACTATGTCCGCACCACCTGCCTCTCATCTCACACTGGCCGAAATTATCAAAGCAGAAATTTACAATCGATCCTTTTTTTGTCGAATCAGGAATTGAAAAAAATCCACGCGGGAAACGGAGAATGCGTGCAAAAAATCAACCGAACCATGAATTCAATAATAGATACATCCAAACTGTTACCGGAGCAGTTTTACTGAGTCCTGTTGTGATAGAACAAAAGAGATGCGTGCAAAAAACTAAACCAACCGTACATCAAAAACATATGCCACGATTGTTCACTATTTTCATGGGCTTTGATTTGATTAATACATGTAATTGATGAATTGATCAGGACTTTTAAAATTTTCGAAAATGTAATGTCGCAGTGAAAAAACACCATCAGCAAACCTAGAATTTCCTACCAAATCATACGACAATTTTCACCATTTTCATTCTGGATATAAACAAACTATCGGTTATAACGTATTTCCAGCTGACCCCTGGAGCCGCAGTTGTATCAGGGAGGAGGGGGGTTAACTAAAATGAAAAACGAATTAACCCCGGGTAAAAGTTCATACCAAAAAATCTCAAGTTTTATAGACTGATATTAACTCAAACACGCGGGTTAACTCAATTGAAAAAGAATTAGGTTAACCCCCGAATAAAACTTAATACCTGTCTATAATGCCAAGCGCTCTCAAGTTTTATAGACTGGTATTAACTTAAACACGCGGGTTAACTCAATTGAAAAAGAATTAGGTTAACCCCCGAATTAAACTTAATAACTGTCTATAATGCCGAGCACTGAAGTTAACTATAAGTTCCGCTATAAGAACAAGGCGAATCCAAAGCGGTGCGTATCCCCCCTAAAAATGTCGAGTCGCCCTGAAACTAGGGGAAAATGAAAAGTATTAAACTGACACCTGAAAAAATTTGAATTCATTCCCGCTTATTTCCCACAATCATTTAGTGTTTTCCGATGAGATTTTTCTTTTGGGGATGACCTTACAGATACCCCCTATTTGGGGGAGGGGTTGCACCCGGCCTCCTTGTATCAGAGCTTAGGTCCGCCCGTTTGTTATAATGTATAATACTGTGCATCGTATAATCGAAGAAATTGACGACAAAATGAGATATGCTAACTGTACTGCAGCGGTTTGTTGTACGGGACCGTAAACCATGTACGGGACCGTAAACCACGTCTGGTATTCGATCAGACTAAAACTCTTTAGAAAATAAAGTTCACTATAAGATAAGCTCACACTGGTCTTTCTTAAGTGGTTAGATTAGTTATAACACTAAAATGAGGTTAGACTGGTCTTAAGTTTTCAGATCTGGGGCCACTTGCATTGGCTTTCACTTAGACAAATATAAGATCAACTTAGCCAATCTAACATCTGAATACTAGTCCTAAGAAATAAGACCACTTATGGACTTGAGCCACGACTGTGTGACTTGGCTTTAGTCTTAAAGTCCCGTGTATAGGTATCTAATGGTTTCTTACTCTTTCTCTTTCCTCTTTCTTACTCTTTGTTGGTTTGTGATAATCTTTACACACCGGTTTTTGTGGTGAATGGTAGATCATCACTCAGGAGCGTACATGAATCAGACTTTAGACTGAGCCCACCTTAACCTCACCGAGCAATCATCTCATGAGATGATTGCTCGTAGCCTCAACAAAGACCTGTTGATGATTTTAACACATTCAGGCAAACCTGCTTTAACCCTTTCAGTGCGTCTACACTGCAGTGCAGTGTATAAATCAGTGATAGATTTGCTTGTACACCGCACTATGGTGTATTGATGTCATTAGTAATTAGTAATTATCCCTCTTGAAAAATGGCAGCACCTGTCAAACATAGTGAGATATTAGTAACTAACGATACATCGCACCACAGTGTAGACGCACTATAGTGGTATTCCCGTTATTCAACACACTAGGGTGGAATTTTTCAAAATGTTAAAATTATCTCCAGCACTATAGGGTAGTAATTAGTCCGCACTGAAAGGGTTAAGACTTAGATCTTGACATACAGTGGATTATTCATCAGTTGAATCCAGATTAAATCCAAATTAAATGATTACGATGGCTTGAAAAGATTCTCAGTCGGCTAAGCTTTAAAGTTGACCCTGTACAAGTTGACCCAGCAGCTTTAGAAATGACCTAATTCCAAATTCTATTGCCATTTACAAAATTAGTTGAAATCATCATTTTCCTAGTCTGGATACGTGTGCGCTCCTGACGTTGAGTGGAGTGGATGGTTCTGTCTTTGATTCTAACCTCCTATTTTCTTTTCCTTGACTGTAAAACTAAACGCAGCCAGTATATTCGGCATGCTATCGATACGTTTCAAGCCAAAAACCGGAACCAAATGGTTTCCTGATAACGCGGTAAGTAAAGCAGTTTGAAGGTCGTTTTCTGAGCGCCTATAAGTCAATTGGAGAAAAAAAATGTCTCAAATGACTCCGAATCGAGTCTAAACGTCACTACTCTCTTAGTTTTTGAAAATGTCTCAAAGAATTGAGTCTAAACGTCACTACTCTCTTAGTTTTTGAAAATGTCTCATATAATTGAGTCTAAACGTCACTACTCTCTCAGTTTTTGAAAATGTCTCAAAGAATTGAGTCTAAACGTCACTACTCTGTTAGTTTTTGAAAATGTCTCATATAATTGAGTCTAAACGTCAATACTCTCTTAGTTTTTGAAAATGTCTCATATAATTGAGTCTAAACGTCACTACTCTCTTAGTTTTTGAAAATGTCTCATAGAATTGAGTCTAAAAGTCACTACTCTCTTAGTTTTTGAAAATGTCTCAAAGAATTGAGTCTAAACGTCACTACTCTCTTAGTTTTTGAAAATGTCTCATATAATTGAGTCTAAACGTCAATACTCTCTTAGTTTTTGAAAATGTCTCATATAATTGAGTCTAAACGTCACTACTCTCTTAGTTTTTGAAAATGTCTCATATAATTGAGTCTAAACGTCACTACTCTCTTAGTTTTTGAAAATGTCTCATAGAATTCAGTCTAAACGTCACTACTCTCTTAGTTTTTGAAAATGTCTCAAAGAATTGAGTCTAAACGTCACTACTCTCTTAGTTTTTGAAAATGTCTCATATAATTGAGTCTAAACGTCAATACTCTCTTAGTTTTTGAAAATGTCTCATATAATTGAGTCTAAACGTCACTACTCTCTTAGTTTTTGAAAATGTCTCATAGAATTGAGTCTAAACGTCACTACTCTCTTAGTTTTTGAAAATGTCTCATAGAATTCAGTCTAAACGTCACTACTCTCTTAGTTTTTGAAAATGTCTCAAAGAATTGAATCTAAACGTCACTACTCTCTTAGTTTTGAAAATGTCTCATATAATTGAGTCTAAACGTCACTACTCTCTTACTTTTTGAAAATGTCTCAAAGAATTGAGTCTAAACGTCACTACTCTCTTAGTTTTGAAAATGTCTCATATAATTGAGTCTAAACGTCACTACTCTCTTAGTTTTTGAAAATGTCTCAAAGAATTGAGTCTAAACGTCATTACTCTCTTAGTTTTTGAAAATGTCTCAAAGAATTGAGTCTAAACGTCACTACTCTCTTAGTTTTGAAAATGTCTCATATAATTGAGTCTAAACGTCACTACTCTCTTAGTTTTTGAAAATGTCTCATAGAATTGAGTCTAAACGTCACTACTCTCTTAGTTTTTGAAAATGTCTCATAGAATTGAGTCTAAACGTCACTAATCTCTTAGTTTTCAAAATGTCTCTTTGAATTGAGAAAAGAATCAAAACTAAAGGCTACTGCTCCAAACCTGTTGCTCATATCACATGATTTTTTAGTCTCACAACACAGGTGCCCACCCTTCCAAATTTGGCTCCATTCCACAGGTCGCCAATCTGTGGCCATAAAAAAGAGTCATGAAATAAACTACAGAATAATGTTTTATCATTCAATGAATTTTGTTTATTAATTCACACAAATTACACGATGTGGAATCAGTTTATCCGCTATGGAATCAATAATTTAACCACAGTGGAATCAGATATTCCCGGCCTGTTCATTGGCTTTACGCCACCATTCGTCGTAAGCCGTCTTCTTTCGACGGCTAAGAGCGAGTTCTTCAGCTGAATCATCAGCTGCAGCAGCAGTTTCAGCGTTCACCATCGACCACAAACTGATCACTAACAACATGATCGGAAGTAAACTTCTCAACATTTTCATCAGCATTGACGCTACAAATTAATACAATCTGTTTTATTATTGTTTAACCTTCGTGAAAGAAAAATCTTCATTCTATTTGTTGAATTAGTTTTTACAAGTTTACAGTGAAATTAGAATTATAACTTACCGATCATTTTAACAGTTGTTTCGGCGACAAATCACAGATTTATACGAGCAATTTACGAAGCTGAAATAGGAACGAATACATCGGTGATATTTGAACTGAATTTCAGCAGTCATAAAAATATTTAATTCATCTATAATTAATCATAGAACCTACATCTGATGCTAGTTAAACTTAACAGAATTGAATACAGAAAATATCTAAAAATTTTTGACAATTTGAAAATGTTAGAATTATTTCTTGTAAATTTCATTAAACCAACATCTGTTTCAGATAAAGTTAACAAATTCAAAATAACATCAAATTTCTAAAATTAGAATCAAGTTTTAACAATTTCAAAATGTTGAAATTAGTTCTTGTACAATTCGTCCGTAGCAATAACTACACAATATGAGATCAATGTTGATGACTCTACGATTGATGAACTTACCTTCGAATACAAACGATTCCAAGTTGATGAAATGTTGATGAAACTGATTGGTTTATATTGACTATGTCCGCACCACCTGCCTCTCATCTCACACTGGGTGAAATTATCAAAGCAGAAATTTACAATCGATCCTTTTTTTGTGGAATCAGGAATTGAAAAAAATCCACGCGGGAAACGGAGAATGCGTGCAAAAAATCAACCGAACCATGAATTCAATAATAGATACATCCAAACTGTTACCGGAGCAGTTTTACTGAGTCCTGTTGTGATAGAACAAAAGAGATGCGTGCAAAAAACTAAACCAACCGTACATCAAAAACATATGCCACGATTGTTCACTATTTTCATGGGCTTTGATTTGATTAATACATGTAATTGATGAATTGATCAGGACTTTTAAAATTTTCGAAAATGTAATGTCGCAGTGAAAAAACACCATCAGCAAACCTAGAATTTCCTACCAAATCATACGACAATTTTCACCATTTTCATTCTGGATATAAACAAACTATCGGTTATAACGTATTTCCAGCTGACCCCTGGAGCCGCAGTTGTATCAGGGAGGAGGAGGGGGGGGGGTTAACTAAAATGAAAAACGAATTAACCCCGGGTAAAAGTTCATACCAAAAAATCTCAAGTTTTATAGACTGATATTAACTCAAACACGCGGGTTAACTCAATTGAAAAAGAATTAGGTTAACCCCCGAATAAAACTTAATATCTGTCTATAATGCCAAGCGCTCTCAAGTTTTATAGACTGATATTAACTCAAACACGCGGGTTAACTCAATTGAAAAAGAATTAGGTTAACCCCCGAATAAAACTTAATACCTGTCTATAATGCCAAGCGCTCTCAAGTTTTATAGACTGGTATTAACTTAAACACGCGGGTTAACTCAATTGAAAAAGAATTAGGTTAACCCCCGAATTAAACTTAATAACTGTCTATAATGCCGAGCACTGAAGTTAACTATAAGTTCCGCTATAAGAACAAGGCGAATCCAAAGCGGTGCGTATCCCCCCTAAAAATGTCGAGTCGCCCTGAAACTAGGGGAAAATGAAAAGTATTAAACTGACACCTGAAAAAATTTGAATTCATTCCCGCTTATTTCCCACAATCATTTAGTGTTTTCCGATGAGATTTTTCTTTTGGGGATGACCTTACAGATACCCCCTATTTGGGGGAGGGGTTGCACCCGGCCTCCTTGTATCAGAGCTTAGGTCCGCCCGTTTGTTATAATGTATAATACTGTGCATCGTATAATCGAAGAAATTGACGACAAAATGAGATATGCTAACTGTACTGCAGCGGTTTGTTGTACGGGACCGTAAACCATGTACGGGACCGTAAACCACGTCTGGTATTCGATCAGACTAAAACTCTTTAGAAAATAAAGTTCACTATAAGATAAGCTCACACTGGTCTTTCTTAAGTGGTTAGATTAGTTATAACACTAAAATGAGGTTAGACTGGTCTTAAGTTTTCAGATCTGGGGCCACTTGCATTGGCTTTCACTTAGACAAATATAAGATCAACTTAGCCAATCTAACATCTGAATACTAGTCCTAAGAAATAAGACCACTTATGGACTTGAGCCACGACTGTGTGACTTGGCTTTAGTCTTAAAGTCCCGTGTATAGGTATCTAATGGTTTCTTACTCTTTCTCTTTCCTCTTTCTTACTCTTTGTTGGTTTGTGATAATCTTTACACACCGGTTTTTGTGGTGAATGGTAGATCATCACTCAGGAGCGTACATGAATCAGACTTTAGACTGAGCCCACCTTAACCTCACCGAGCAATCATCTCATGAGATGATTGCTCGTAGCCTCAACAAAGACCTGTTGATGATTTAAACACATTCAGGCAAACCTGCTTTAACCCTTTCAGTGCGTCTACACTGCAGTGCAGTGTATAAATCAGTGATAGATTTGCTTGTACACCGCACTATGGTGTATTGATGTCATTAGTAATTAGTAATTATCCCTCTTGAAAAATGGCAGCACCTGTCAAACATAGTGAGATATTAGTAACTAACGATACATCGCACCACAGTGTAGACGCACTATAGTGGTATTCCCGTTATTCAACACACTAGGGTGGAATTTTTCAAAATGTTCAAATTATCTCCAGCACTATAGGGTAGTAATTAGTCCGCACTGAAAGGGTTAAGACTTAGATCTTGACATACAGTGGATTATTCATCAGTTGAATCCAGATTAAATCCAAATTAAATGATTACGATGGCTTGAAAAGATTCTCAGTCGGCTAAGCTTTAAAGTTGACCCTGTACAAGTTGACCCAGCAGCTTTAGAAATGACCTAATTCCAAATTCTATTGCCATTTACAAAATTAGTTGAAATCATCATTTTCCTAGTCTGGATACGTGTGCGCTCCTGACGTTGAGTGGAGTGGATGGTTCTGTCTTTGATTCTAACCTCCTATTTTCTTTTCCTTGACTGTAAAACTAAACGCAGCCAGTATATTCGGCATGCTATCGATACGTTTCAAGCCAAAAACCGGAACCAAATGGTTTCCTGATAACGCGGTAAGTAAAGCAGTTTGAAGGTCGTTTTCTGAGCGCCTATAAGTCAATTGGAGAAAAAAAATGTCTCAAATGACTCCGAATCGAGTCTAAACGTCACTACTCTCTTAGTTTTTGAAAATGTCTCAAAGAATTGAGTCTAAACGTCACTACTCTCTTAGTTTTTGAAAATGTCTCATATAATTGAGTCTAAACGTCACTACTCTCTCAGTTTTTGAAAATGTCTCAAAGAATTGAGTCTAAACGTCACTACTCTGTTAGTTTTTGAAAATGTCTCATATAATTGAGTCTAAACGTCAATACTCTCTTAGTTTTTGAAAATGTCTCATATAATTGAGTCTAAACGTCACTACTCTCTTAGTTTTTGAAAATGTCTCATAGAATTGAGTCTAAAAGTCACTACTCTCTTAGTTTTTGAAAATGTCTCAAAGAATTGAGTCTAAACGTCACTACTCTCTTAGTTTTTGAAAATGTCTCATATAATTGAGTCTAAACGTCAATACTCTCTTAGTTTTTGAAAATGTCTCATATAATTGAGTCTAAACGTCACTACTCTCTTAGTTTTTGAAAATGTCTCATATAATTGAGTCTAAACGTCACTACTCTCTTAGTTTTTGAAAATGTCTCATAGAATTCAGTCTAAACGTCACTACTCTCTTAGTTTTTGAAAATGTCTCAAAGAATTGAGTCTAAACGTCACTACTCTCTTAGTTTTTGAAAATGTCTCATATAATTGAGTCTAAACGTCAATACTCTCTTAGTTTTTGAAAATGTCTCATATAATTGAGTCTAAACGTCACTACTCTCTTAGTTTTTGAAAATGTCTCATAGAATTGAGTCTAAACGTCACTACTCTCTTAGTTTTTGAAAATGTCTCATAGAATTCAGTCTAAACGTCACTACTCTCTTAGTTTTTGAAAATGTCTCAAAGAATTGAATCTAAACGTCACTACTCTCTTAGTTTTGAAAATGTCTCATATAATTGAGTCTAAACGTCACTACTCTCTTAGTTTTTGAAAATGTCTCAAAGAATTGAGTCTAAACGTCACTACTCTCTTAGTTTTGAAAATGTCTCATATAATTGAGTCTAAACGTCACTACTCTCTTAGTTTTTGAAAATGTCTCAAAGAATTGAGTCTAAACGTCATTACTCTCTTAGTTTTTGAAAATGTCTCAAAGAATTGAGTCTAAACGTCACTACTCTCTTAGTTTTGAAAATGTCTCATATAATTGAGTCTAAACGTCACTACTCTCTTAGTTTTTGAAAATGTCTCATAGAATTGAGTCTAAACGTCACTACTCTCTTAGTTTTTGAAAATGTCTCATAGAATTGAGTCTAAACGTCACTAATCTCTTAGTTTTCAAAATGTCTCTTTGAATTGAGAAAAGAATCAAAACTAAAGGCTACTGCTCCAAACCTGTTGCTCATATCACATGATTTTTTAGTCTCACAACACAGGTGCCCACCCTTCCAAATTTGGCTCCATTCCACAGGTCGCCAATCTGTGGCCATAAAAAAGAGTCATGAAATAAACTACAGAATAATGTTTTATCATTCAATGAATTTTGTTTATTAATTCACACAAATTACACGATGTGGAATCAGTTTATCCGCTATGGAATCAATAATTTAACCACAGTGGAATCAGATATTCCCGGCCTGTTCATTGGCTTTACGCCACCATTCGTCGTAAGCCGTCTTCTTTCGACGGCTAAGAGCGAGTTCTTCAGCTGAATCATCAGCTGCAGCAGCAGTTTCAGCGTTCACCATCGACCACAAACTGATCACTAACAACATGATCGGAAGTAAACTTCTCAACATTTTCATCAGCATTGACGCTACAAATTAATACAATCTGTTTTATTATTGTTTAACCTTCGTGAAAGAAAAATCTTCATTCTATTTGTTGAATTAGTTTTTACAAGTTTACAGTGAAATTAGAATTATAACTTACCGATCATTTTAACAGTTGTTTCGGCGACAAATCACAGATTTATACGAGCAATTTACGAAGCTGAAATAGGAACGAATACATCGGTGATATTTGAACTGAATTTCAGCAGTCATAAAAATATTTAATTCATCTATAATTAATCATAGAACCTACATCTGATGCTAGTTAAACTTAACAGAATTGAATACAGAAAATATCTAAAAATTTTTGACAATTTGAAAATGTTAGAATTATTTCTTGTAAATTTCATTAAACCAACATCTGTTTCAGATAAAGTTAACAAATTCAAAAAAACATCAAATTTCTAAAATTAGAATCAAGTTTTAACAATTTTAAAATGTTGAAATTAGTTCTTGTACAATTCGTCCGTAGCAATAACTACACAATATGAGATCAATGTTGATGACTCTACGATTGATGAACTTACCTTCGAATACAAACGATTCCAAGTTGATGAAATGTTGATGAAACTGATTGGTTTATATTGACTATGTCCGCACCACCTGCCTCTCATCTCACACTGGGTGAAATTATCAAAGCAGAAATTTACAATCGATCCTTTTTTTGTCGAATCAGGAATTGAAAAAAATCCACGCGGGAAACGGAGAATGCGTGCAAAAAATCAACCGAACCATGAATTCAATAATAGATACATCCAAACTGTTACCGGAGCAGTTTTACTGAGTCCTGTTGTGATAGAACAAAAGAGATGCGTGCAAAAAACTAAACCAACCGTACATCAAAAACATATGCCACGATTGTTCACTATTTTCATGGGCTTTGATTTGATTAATACATGTAATTGATGAATTGATCAGGACTTTTAAAATTTTCGAAAATGTAATGTCGCAGTGAAAAAACACCATCAGCAAACCTAGAATTTCCTACCAAATCATACGACAATTTTCACCATTTTCATTCTGGATATAAACAAACTATCGGTTATAACGTATTTCCAGCTGACCCCTGGAGCCGCAGTTGTATCAGGGAGGAGGAGGGGGGGGGGGTTAACTAAAATGAAAAACGAATTAACCCCGGGTAAAAGTTCATACCAAAAAATCTCAAGTTTTATAGACTGATATTAACTCAAACACGCGGGTTAACTCAATTGAAAAAGAATTAGGTTAACCCCCGAATAAAACTTAATACCTGTCTATAATGCCAAGCGCTCTCAAGTTTTATAGACTGGTATTAACTTAAACACGCGGGTTAACTCAATTGAAAAAGAATTAGGTTAACCCCCGAATTAAACTTAATAACTGTCTATAATGCCGAGCACTGAAGTTAACTATAAGTTCCGCTATAAGAACAAGGCGAATCCAAAGCGGTGCGTATCCCCCCTAAAAATGTCGAGTCGCCCTGAAACTAGGGGAAAATGAAAAGTATTAAACTGACACCTGAAAAAATTTGAATTCATTCCCGCTTATTTCCCACAATCATTTAGTGTTTTCCGATGAGATTTTTCTTTTGGGGATGACCTTACAGATACCCCCTATTTGGGGGAGGGGTTGCACCCGGCCTCCTTGTATCAGAGCTTAGGTCCGCCCGTTTGTTATAATGTATAATACTGTGCATCGTATAATCGAAGAAATTGACGACAAAATGAGATATGCTAACTGTACTGCAGCGGTTTGTTGTACGGGACCGTAAACCATGTACGGGACCGTAAACCACGTCTGGTATTCGATCAGACTAAAACTCTTTAGAAAATAAAGTTCACTATAAGATAAGCTCACACTGGTCTTTCTTAAGTGGTTAGATTAGTTATAACACTAAAATGAGGTTAGACTGGTCTTAAGTTTTCAGATCTGGGGCCACTTGCATTGGCTTTCACTTAGACAAATATAAGATCAACTTAGCCAATCTAACATCTGAATACTAGTCCTAAGAAATAAGACCACTTATGGACTTGAGCCACGACTGTGTGACTTGGCTTTAGTCTTAAAGTCCCGTGTATAGGTATCTAATGGTTTCTTACTCTTTCTCTTTCCTCTTTCTTACTCTTTGTTGGTTTGTGATAATCTTTACACACCGGTTTTTGTGGTGAATGGTAGATCATCACTCAGGAGCGTACATGAATCAGACTTTAGACTGAGCCCACCTTAACCTCACCGAGCAATCATCTCATGAGATGATTGCTCGTAGCCTCAACAAAGACCTGTTGATGATTTAAACACATTCAGGCAAACCTGCTTTAACCCTTTCAGTGCGTCTACACTGCAGTGCAGTGTATAAATCAGTGATAGATTTGCTTGTACACCGCACTATGGTGTATTGATGTCATTAGTAATTAGTAATTATCCCTCTTGAAAAATGGCAGCACCTGTCAAACATAGTGAGATATTAGTAACTAACGATACATCGCACCACAGTGTAGACGCACTATAGTGGTATTCCCGTTATTCAACACACTAGGGTGGAATTTTTCAAAATGTTCAAATTATCTCCAGCACTATAGGGTAGTAATTAGTCCGCACTGAAAGGGTTAAGACTTAGATCTTGACATACAGTGGATTATTCATCAGTTGAATCCAGATTAAATCCAAATTAAATGATTACGATGGCTTGAAAAGATTCTCAGTCGGCTAAGCTTTAAAGTTGACCCTGTACAAGTTGACCCAGCAGCTTTAGAAATGACCTAATTCCAAATTCTATTGCCATTTACAAAATTAGTTGAAATCATCATTTTCCTAGTCTGGATACGTGTGCGCTCCTGACGTTGAGTGGAGTGGATGGTTCTGTCTTTGATTCTAACCTCCTATTTTCTTTTCCTTGACTGTAAAACTAAACGCAGCCAGTATATTCGGCATGCTATCGATACGTTTCAAGCCAAAAACCGGAACCAAATGGTTTCCTGATAACGCGGTAAGTAAAGCAGTTTGAAGGTCGTTTTCTGAGCGCCTATAAGTCAATTGGAGAAAAAAAATGTCTCAAATGACTCCGAATCGAGTCTAAACGTCACTACTCTCTTAGTTTTTGAAAATGTCTCAAAGAATTGAGTCTAAACGTCACTACTCTCTTAGTTTTTGAAAATGTCTCATATAATTGAGTCTAAACGTCACTACTCTCTCAGTTTTTGAAAATGTCTCAAAGAATTGAGTCTAAACGTCACTACTCTGTTAGTTTTTGAAAATGTCTCATATAATTGAGTCTAAACGTCAATACTCTCTTAGTTTTTGAAAATGTCTCATATAATTGAGTCTAAACGTCACTACTCTCTTAGTTTTTGAAAATGTCTCATAGAATTGAGTCTAAAAGTCACTACTCTCTTAGTTTTTGAAAATGTCTCAAAGAATTGAGTCTAAACGTCACTACTCTCTTAGTTTTTGAAAATGTCTCATATAATTGAGTCTAAACGTCAATACTCTCTTAGTTTTTGAAAATGTCTCATATAATTGAGTCTAAACGTCACTACTCTCTTAGTTTTTGAAAATGTCTCATATAATTGAGTCTAAACGTCACTACTCTCTTAGTTTTTGAAAATGTCTCATAGAATTCAGTCTAAACGTCACTACTCTCTTAGTTTTTGAAAATGTCTCAAAGAATTGAGTCTAAACGTCACTACTCTCTTAGTTTTTGAAAATGTCTCATATAATTGAGTCTAAACGTCAATACTCTCTTAGTTTTTGAAAATGTCTCATATAATTGAGTCTAAACGTCACTACTCTCTTAGTTTTTGAAAATGTCTCATAGAATTGAGTCTAAACGTCACTACTCTCTTAGTTTTTGAAAATGTCTCATAGAATTCAGTCTAAACGTCACTACTCTCTTAGTTTTTGAAAATGTCTCAAAGAATTGAATCTAAACGTCACTACTCTCTTAGTTTTGAAAATGTCTCATATAATTGAGTCTAAACGTCACTACTCTCTTAGTTTTTGAAAATGTCTCAAAGAATTGAGTCTAAACGTCACTACTCTCTTAGTTTTGAAAATGTCTCATATAATTGAGTCTAAACGTCACTACTCTCTTAGTTTTTGAAAATGTCTCAAAGAATTGAGTCTAAACGTCATTACTCTCTTAGTTTTTGAAAATGTCTCAAAGAATTGAGTCTAAACGTCACTACTCTCTTAGTTTTGAAAATGTCTCATATAATTGAGTCTAAACGTCACTACTCTCTTAGTTTTTGAAAATGTCTCATAGAATTGAGTCTAAACGTCACTAATCTCTTAGTTTTTGAAAATGTCTCATAGAATTGAGTCTAAACGTCACTAATCTCTTAGTTTTCAAAATGTCTCTTTGAATTGAGAAAAGAATCAAAACTAAAGGCTACTGCTCCAAACCTGTTGCTCATATCACATGATTTTTTAGTCTCACAACACAGGTGCCCACCCTTCCAAATTTGGCTCCATTCCACAGGTCGCCAATCTGTGGCCATAAAAAAGAGTCATGAAATAAACTACAGAATAATGTTTTATCATTCAATGAATTTTGTTTATTAATTCACACAAATTACACGATGTGGAATCAGTTTATCCGCTATGGAATCAATAATTTAACCACAGTGGAATCAGATATTCCCGGCCTGTTCATTGGCTTTACGCCACCATTCGTCGTAAGCCGTCTTCTTTCGACGGCTAAGAACGAGTTCTTCAGCTGAATCATCAGCTGCAGCAGCAGTTTCAGCGTTCACCATCGACCACAAACTGATCACTAACAACATGATCGGAAGTAAACTTCTCAACATTTTCATCAGCATTGACGCTACAAATTAATACAATCTGTTTTATTATTGTTTAACCTTCGTGAAAGAAAGATCTTCATTCTATTTGTTGAATTAGTTTTTACAAGTTTACAGTGAAATTAGAATTATAACTTACCGATCATTTTAACAGTTGTTTCGGCGACAAATCACAGATTTATACGAGCAATTTACGAAGCTGAAATAGGAACGAATACATCGGTGATATTTGAACTGAATTTCAGCAGTCATAAAAATATTTAATTCATCTATAATTAATCATAGAACCTACATCTGATGCTAGTTAAACTTAACAGAATTGAATACAGAAAATATCTAAAAATTTTTGACAATTTGAAAATGTTAGAATTATTTCTTGTAAATTTCATTAAACCAACATCTGTTTCAGATAAAGTTAACAAATTCAAAATAACATCAAATTTCTAAAATTAGAATCAAGTTTTAACAATTTCAAAATGTTGAAATTAGTTCTTGTACAATTCGTCCGTAGCAATATCTACACAATATGAGATCAATGTTGATGACTCTACGATTGATGAACTTACCTTCGAATACAAACGATTCAAAGTTGATGAAATGTTGATGAAACTGATTGGTTTATATTGACTATGTCCGCACCACCTGCCTCTCATCTCACACTGGGTGAAATTATCAAAGCAGAAATTTACAATCGATCCTTTTTTTGTGGAATCAGGAATTGAAAAAAATCCACGCGGGAAACGGAGAATGCGTGCAAAAAATCAACCGAACCATGAATTCAATAATAGATACATCCAAACTGTTACCGGAGCAGTTTTACTGAGTCCTGTTGTGATAGAACAAAAGAGATGCGTGCAAAAAACTAAACCAACCGTACATCAAAAACATATGCCACGATTGTTCACTATTTTCATGGGCTTTGATTTGATTAATACATGTAATTGATGAATTGATCAGGACTTTTAAAATTTTCGAAAATGTAATGTCGCAGTGAAAAAACACCATCAGCAAACCTAGAATTTCCTACCAAATCATACGACAATTTTAACCATTTTCATTCTGGATATAAACAAACTATCGGTTATAACGTATTTCCATCTGACCCCTGGAGCCGCAGTTGTATCAGGGAGGAGGAGGGGGGGGGTTAACTAAAATGAAAAACGAATTAACCCCGGGTTAAAGTTAATACCAAAAAATCTCAAGTTTTATAGACTGGTATTAACTCAAACACGCGGGTTAACTCAATTGAAAAAGAATTAGGTTAACCCCCGAATAAAACTTAATACCTGTCTATAATGCCAAGCGCTCTCAAGTTTTATAGGCTGGTATTAACTTAAACACGCGGGTTAACTCAATTGAAAAAGAATTAGGTTAACCCCCGAATTAAACTTAATAACTGTCTATAATGCCGAGCACTGAAGTTAACTATAAGTTCCGCTATAAGAACAAGGCGAATCCAAAGCGGTGCGTATCCCCCCTAAAAATGTCGAGTCGCCCTGAAACTAGGGGAAAATAAAAAGTATTAAACTGACACCTGAAAAAATTTGAATTCATTCCCGCTTATTTCCCACAATAATTTAGTATTTTCCGATGAGATTTTTCTTTTGGGGATGACCTTACAGATACCCCCTATTTGGGGGGAGGGGTTGCACCCGGCCTCCTTGTATCAGAGCTTAGGTCCGCCCGTTTGTTATAATGTATAATACTGTGCATCGTATAATCGAAGAAATTGACGACAAAATGAGATATGCTAACTGTACTGCAGCGGTTTGTTGTACGGGACCGTAAACCACGTCTGGTATTCGATCAGACTAAAACTCTTTAGAAAATAAAGTTCACTATAAGATAAGCTCACACTGGTCTTTCTTAAGTGGTTAGATTAGTTATAACACTAAAATGAGGTTAGACTGGTCTTAAGTTTTCAGATCTGGGGCCACTTGCATTGGCTTTCACTTAGACAAATATAAGATCAACTTAGCCAATCTAACATCTGAATACTAGTCCTAAGAAATAAGACCACTTATGGACTTGAGCCACGACTGTGTGACTTGGCTTTGGTCTTAAAGTCCCGTGTATAGGTATCTAATGGTTTCTTACTCTTTCTCTCTCCTCTTTCTTACTCTTTGTTGGTTTGTGATAATCTTTACACACCGGTTTTTGTGGTGAATGGTAGATCATCACTCAGGAGCGTACATGAATCAGACTTTAGACTGAGCCCACCTTAACCTCACCGAGCAATCATCTCATGAGATGATTGCTCGTAGCCTCAACAAAGACCTGTTGATGATTTAAACACATTCAGGCAAACCTGCTTTAACCCTTTCAGTGCGTCTACACTGCAGTGCAGTGTATAAATCAGTGATAGATTTGCTTGTACACCGCACTATGGTGTATTGATGCCATTAGTAATTAGTAATTATCCCTCTTGAAAAATGGCAGCACCTGTCAAACATAGTGAGATATTAGTAACTAACGATACATCGCACCACAGTGTAGACGCACTATAGTGGTATTCCCGTTATTCAACACACTAGGGTGGAATTTTTCAAAATGTTCAAATTATCTCCAGCACTATAGGGTAGTAATTAGTCCGCACTGAAAGGGTTAAGACTTAGATCTTGACATACAGTGGATTATTCATCAGTTAAATCCAGATTAAATCCAAATTAAATGATTACGATGGCTTGAAAAGATTCTCAGTCGGCTAAGCTTTAAAGTTGACCCTGTACAAGTTGACCCAGCAGCTTTAGAAATGACCTAATTCCAAATTCTATTGCCATTTACAAAATTAGTTGAAATCATCATTTTCCTAGCCTGGATACGTGTGCGCTCCTGACGTTGAGTGGAGTGGATGGTTCTGTCTTTGATTCTAACCTCCTATTTTCTTTTCCTTGACTGTAAAACTAAACGCAGCCAGTATAATCGGCATGCTATCGATACGTTTCAAGCCAAAAACCGGAACCAAATGGTTTCCTGATAACGCGGTAAGTAAAGCAGTTTGAAGGTCGTTTTCTGAGCGCCTATAAGTCAATTGGAGAAAAAAAATGTCTCAAATGACTCCGAATCGAGTCTAAACGTCACTACTCTCTTAGTTTTTGAAAATGTCTCAAAGAATTGAGTCTAAACGTCACTACTCTCTTAGTTTTTGAAAATGTCTCATATAATTGAGTCTAAACGTCAATACTCTCTTAGTTTTTGAAAATGTCTCATATAATTGAGTCTAAACGTCACTACTCTCTTAGTTTTTGAAAATGTCTCATAGAATTGAGTCTAAAAGTCACTACTCTCTTAGTTTTTGAAAATGTCTCAAAGAATTGAGTCTAAACGTCACTACTCTCTTAGTTTTTGAAAATGTCTCATATAATTGAGTCTAAACGTCAATACTCTCTTAGTTTTTGAAAATGTCTCATATAATTGAGTCTAAACGTCACTACTCTCTTAGTTTTTGAAAATGTCTCATAGAATTGAGTCTAAACGTCACTACTCTCTTAGTTTTTGAAAATGTCTCATAGAATTCAGTCTAAACGTCACTACTCTCTTAGTTTTTGAAAATGTCTCAAAGAATTGAATCTAAACGTCACTACTCTCTTAGTTTTGAAAATGTCTCATATAATTGAGTCTAAACGTCACTACTCTCTTAGTTTTTGAAAATGTCTCAAAGAATTGAGTCTAAACGTCACTACTCTCTTAGTTTTGAAAATGTCTCATATAATTGAGTCTAAACGTCACTACTCTCTTAGTTTTTGAAAATGTCTCATAGAATTCAGTCTAAACGTCACTACTCTCTAAGTTTTTGAAAATGTCTCAAAGAATTGAATCTAAACGTCACTACTCCCTTAGTTTTGAAAATGTCTCATATAATTGAGTCTAAACGTCACTACTCTCTTAGTTTTTGAAAATGTCTCAAAGAATTGAGTCTAAACGTCACTACTCTCTTAGTTTTGAAAATGTCTCATATAATTGAGTCCAAACGTCACTACTCTCTTAGTTTTTGAAAATGTCTCATAGAATTCAGTCTAAACGTCACTACTCTCTTAGTTTTTGAAAATGTCTCAAAGAATTGAGTCTAAACGTCACTACTCTCTTAGTTTTGAAAATGTCTCATATAATTGAGTCTAAACGTCACTACTCTCTTAGTTTTTGAAAATGTCTCAAAGAATTGAGTCTAAACGTCACTACTCTCTTAGTTTTGAAAATGTCTCATATAATTGAGTCTAAACGTCACTACTCTCTTAGTTTTTGAAAATGTCTCAAAGAATTGAGTCTAAACGTTACTACTCTCTTAGTTTTTGAAAATGTCTCATAGAATTGAGTCTAAAAGTCACTACTCTCTTAGTTTTTGAAAATGTCTCATAGAATTGAGTCTAAACGTCACTACTCTCTTAGTTTTTGAAAATGTCTCAAAGAATTGAGTCTAAACGTCATTACTCTCTTAGTTTTTGAAAATGTCTCAAAGAATTGAGTCTAAACGTCACTACTCTCTTAGTTTTTTAAAATGTCTCAAAGAATTGAGTCTAAAAGTCACTACTCTCTTAGTTTTTGAAAATGTCTCATAGAACTGAGTCTAAAAGTCACTACTCTCTTAGTTTTTGAAAATGTCTCATAGAATTGAGTCTAAAAGTCACTACTCTCTTAGTTTTTGAAAATGTCTCATAGAATTGAGTCTAAAAGTCACTACTCTCTTAGTTTTTGAAAATGTCTCATAGAATTGAGTCTAAAAGTCACTACTCTCTTAGTTTTTGAAAATGTCTCATAGAATTGAGTCTAAACGTCACTACTCTCTTAGTTTTTGAAAATGTCTCATATAATTGATTCTAAACGTCACTAATCTCTTAGTTTTCAAAATGTCTCATATAATTGAGTCTAAACGTCACTAATCTCTTAGTTTTCAAAATGTCTCTTTGAATTGAGAAAAGAATCAAAACTAAAGGCTACTGCTCCAAACCTGTTGCTCATATCACATGATTTTTTAGTCTCACAACACAGGTGCCCACCCTTCCAAATTTGGCTCCATTCCACAGGTCGCCAATCTGTGGCCATAAAAAAGAGTCATGAAATAAACTACAGAATAATGTTTTATCATTCAATGAATTTTGTTTATTAATTCACACAAATTACACGATGTGGAATCAGTTTATCCGCTATGGAATCAATAATTTAACCACAGTGGAATCAGATATTCCCGGCCTGTTCATTGGCTTTACGCCACCATTCGTCGTAAGCCGTCTTCTTTCGACGGCTAAGAGCGAGTTCTTCAGCTGAATCATCAGCTGCAGCAGCAGTTTCAGCGTTCACCATCGACCACAAACTGATCACTAACAACATGATCGGAAGTAAACTTCTCAACATTTTCATCAGCATTGACGCTACAAATTAATACAATCTGTTTTATTATTGTTTAACCTTCGTGAAAGAAAGATCTTCATTCTATTTGTTGAATTAGTTTTTACAAGTTTACAGTGAAATTAGAATTATAACTTACCGATCATTTTAACAGTTGTTTCGGCGACAAATCACAGATTTATACGAGCAATTTACGAAGCTGAAATAGGAACGAATACATCGGTGATATTTGAACTGAATTTCAGCAGTCATAAAAATATTTAATTCATCTATAATTAATCATAGAACCTACATCTGATGCTAGTTAAACTTAACAGAATTGAATACAGAAAATATCTAAAAATTTTTGACAATTTGAAAATGTTAGAATTATTTCTTGTAAATTTCATTAAACCAACATCTGTTTCAGATAAAGTTAACAAATTCAAAATAACATCAAATTTCTAAAATTAGAATCAAGTTTTAACAATTTCAAAATGTTGAAATTAGTTCTTGTACAATTCGTCCGTAGCAATAACTACACAATATGAGATCAATGTTGATGACTCTACGATTGATGAACTTACCTTCGAATACAAACGATTCCAAGTTGATGAAATGTTGATGAAACTGATTGGTTTATATTGACTATGTCCGCACCACCTGCCTCTCATCTCACACTGGGTGAAATTATCAAAGCAGAAATTTACAATCGATCCTTTTTTTGTCGAATCAGGAATTGAAAAAAATCCACGCGGGAAACGGAGAATGCGTGCAAAAAATCAACCGAACCATGAATTCAATAATAGATACATCCAAACTGTTACCGGAGCAGTTTTACTGAGTCCTGTTGTGATAGAACAAAAGAGATGCGTGCAAAAAACTAAACCAACCGTACATCAAAAACATATGCCACGATTGTTCACTATTTTCATGGGCTTTGATTTGATTAATACATGTAATTGATGAATTGATCAGGACTTTTAAAATTTTCGAAAATGTAATGTCGCAGTGAAAAAATACCATCAGCAAACCTAGAATTTCCTACCAAATCATACGACAATTTTCACCATTTTCATTCTGGATATAAACAAACTATCGGTTATAACGTATTTCCATCTGACCCCTGGAGCCGCAGTTGTATCAGGGAGGAGGAGGGGGGGGGGGGGGTTAACTAAAATGAAAAACGAATTAACCCCGGGTTAAAGTTAATACCAAAAAATCTCAAGTTTTATAGACTGGTATTAACTCAAACACGCGGGTTAACTCAATTGAAAAAGAATTAGGTTAACCCCCGAATAAAACTTAATACCTGTCTATAATGCCAAGCGCTCTCAAGTTTTATAGACTGGTATTAACTTAAACACGCGGGTTAACTCAATTGAAAAAGAATTAGGTTAACCCCCGAATTAAACTTAATAACTGTCTATAATGCCGAGCACTGAAGTTAACTATAAGTTCCGCTATAAGAACAAGGCGAATCCAAAGCGGTGCGTATCCCCCCTAAAAATGTCGAGTCGCCCTGAAACTAGGGGAAAATGAAAAGTATTAAACTGACACCTGAAAAAATTTGAATTCATTCCCGCTTATTTCCCACAATAATTTAGTGTTTTCCGATGAGATTTTTCTTTTGGGGATGACCTTACAGATACCCCCTATTTGGGGGAGGGGTTGCACCCGGCCTCCTTGTATCAGAGCTTAGGTCCGCCCGTTTGTTATAATGTATAATACTGTGCATCGTATAATCGAAGAAATTGACGACAAAATGAGATATGCTAACTGTACTGCAGCGGTTTGTTGTACGGGACCGTAAACCACGTCTGGTAATCGATCAGACTAAAACCCTTTAGAAAATAAAGTTCACTATATTTTCGTCTAGCTCCACGGTATGATAACGCATAGAAAGGAGTCTAATGTTTTGGGCGGACATAATTCTTGAATTTTCCCATTTCTCATCGACATCACAATTGTTAACAATGTCTAACATCAATTTAACACAACCCGGGGCCGAAGTTGCTCAAAAGTTGGTTAAAGATAACCGGCGGATAAATACCATAGTAACAATGAACTTTAAATCGTCACACTATCAACTATCCACTATTTAACTCAAAAGCCCAACGCAGACGGCACCGAAAAAAACATTTTTCCTCGTGCAAAAACGTTTTCGATGTTTTTTGTCATGCCGTGTGCGGGGGAGGCAAAACACAAAACGCCGAACTGAAAAACGTTTTTCACGAGCAAAAAACGTTTTCTGAAAAACGTGTTTTCTGTTTCGGCGAAACAAAGGTTTTGCCGTCTGCGTTGGGCTTAACCAATTCGAGCATCAAATATTCTAATATTTCTGTCGGTATGTTTCAGGGTTTTAAATACCACGTGATCAGTACGTCCAGTGAGTGGGTGATGTCTATCGGAATGATGGCTTATTTTCTGACGTTCATCCGCGAATTCCATCGAACGAACATCACTCCGATACAACTGTCGATCTACGTGCCCCGCGGGCCGATACGCGACTCACGCGCCAGTGCCGACACCTACGTCGCTAATGTCATGTGACCGGTCCCTAACGTCACGTGACCAGTTAAACATCAGCAGACGCGAACTCAACTAGAACGCGAATGAATGAAACTCATTACGTCAGATCTGTATCTAGTTCCACAATTCTGAAATCAGTTCCACAGTTCTGTATCTAGTTCCACAATTCTGAAATCAGTTCCACAGTTCTGTATCTAGTTCCACAATTCTGAAATCAGTTCCACAGTTCTGTATCTAGTTCCACAATTCTGAAATCAGTTCCACGGTTCTGTATCTAGTTCCACAATTCTGAAATCAGTTCCACGGTTCTGTATCTAGTTCCACAATTCTGAAATCAGTTCCACAGTTCTGTATCTAGTTCCACAATTCTGAAATCAGTTCCACAGTTCTGTATCTAGTTCCACAATTCTGAAATCAGTTCCACAGTTCTGTATCTAGTTCCACAATTCTGAAATCAGTTCTACGGTTCTGTATCTAGTTCCACAATTCTGAAATCAGTTCCACGGTTCTGTATCTAGTTCCACAATTCTGAAATCAGTTCCACAGTTCTGTATCTAGTTCCACAATTCTGAAATCAGTTCCACAGTTCTGTATCTAGTTCCACAATTCTGAAATCAGTTCCACAGTTCTGTATCTAGTTCCACAATTCTGAAATCAGTTCCACAGTTCTGTATCTAGTTCCACAATTCTGAAATCAGTTCCACAGTTCTGGACTCAATTGTACAGTTCAGGGCTCCAGTTCCTCACATCCGAAACCAGTTCCACAGTTCAGAATTTAGTTCCACGGTTCTGGGCCCAGTTTCACTCTGGACCTAGATTCAGTTCCACAGTTCTTAAACCAGTTCCACAGCTCTGGACTCGATTGTGCACTGGTCCCAGTTTCACAGTTCTGGGTCCAGTTCCACAGTTCTGGGTCCAGTTCCACGGTTCTGGGTCCAGTTCCACGGTATCCAGTTCCACAGCTCTGGGGCCGGTTGCCCCAAACGTAAACGTACTGAGACATGCTGGAAATCATCGTAATAATCACCGGTTACAGTTCGACGTTTAGTGTTACTGTTATTGTATTTAAAAAAGAACTTTGATGAAATCTTGAATAAAAACGAGCTCAACAACAACTGTTGAACTGGATTCAGATCAGTGGTTTTTGCGAAGATTAGTGGCTATGTGCACATATAAGGTTGTCATTCACTTGGTTGATTTTGTCGAGCACTGTTTTGATATTGTGTGTTGAAAATTGGCGCCATTTTGGTAACTGCTTTATTAGGCTAAACAAAAATGATACCTTGTTTCTCCGCAGCGGCCGGGTCATTTTTGTAAAATTTGATAAAATTTGTAAACAGTTCATTTCTATACCGGCCGGGTCTGTCATGGTAAAATTGATCACGATTTTAAAAAAAGTAATGTATAGGGTAGATAGGCGGCCGGCCGGGTCAACATTTAAGCTCAGCAGAGCGGAGAAACAAGATATCAATTTTTTTTAGCCTTATGTATACGACATATGAATTAGATTTCAATGAATTATTTTTCTTGAAACTATCAGTTCCATTAGCATAATCTAATAATTATCCTACAAATGTATAATTTGCATGTCGAGTCTATGTAATGTATCTGCTGGTGTACTTATATATGGGTCAATTCATTCGCACCAATGAATTCATGTTTTTGTTAGAGAGCAGTGATATGTTTAAAATGTAAATTTGAATATGGCCAGTTGATTGTTTCTGTTTAAAATATAAAAAATATGGCCAGTCGTGAAAAGAGAGTCGGACACTAGGATTTGAACCCGATGACTTAGTGAGACTCTGTCACGTTCCTCCCTTCTGCAGGGATTCGAACCTGATGACATCTTATGACTGTATCACATTCCTGGTTGGGGGGAGGGGAGTGGGGGACGGTCCACCTGATGCGCATATTGCGGGGTTGAGAAAAGGGGGTGTATGTACACTCGGTGCTTGTCTTTACGTAGCAAAAGACTTCTCTTTATGGAAGTCAAACACTAATACGGAACAAGTTTGAATTATTTTGTAAAACTTTATCATTACAATAAAAAGATGTTTGCACGCAAAAAAAAATTCTGACTACTCAAATTTTTATCGGTTTTTGTAGCAATGCCCCTTTCGATAGGAGCTTTGAGCGGGGTTTGAATCCATCCAAAAACGAAATGAAAAATAAGTCTACTTGTTAAGGTGTTAGCGGTTTATATTTCAACAAGATATTCCAGAAAAAAAAACAATGCGAAAAAAACCGTACAGCGAAAGAAAAAGTCTACATCAATGCGCAATTATAAGATTGACTCTTATGAAGTCAAAATTAAAGAGTCAAATGTTACCCACACACATATTGTGAAACCAGCCTCTTGTCGTTTCTACAGAGTGGATTTAATCCTAGGCCTAACAAATAAGTGTACTTCAGCACCGCCAGGTGGCGTGACTAATAGCCATTCATACATTGTCGGATTTCATTTAAACTAATCAATCCGAGTCTCAGAAATGATTCACAATTTTCTGCTGTCAATGTTTGTTATAGTTTTCATTGATAATTGATTTACTCAAAAAGAAGAAAATTTGATTCAATTTTACTTGAAACCTAGAGAAAATTGTAACTACTAGCGACACCTGGTGGATCATCACTTGCCACAAGTGGAATCCTCTATCGTGCAGTAGATGATGTCCTACTGCGCACTAGCGACGCCTAGTGGATCCTCACTTGCCACAAGTGGAATCCTATGTATCTACAGTCAGGCTAGAGTTCCCCATTGAAAAAGAGATAAATAAGTTAATCGAGTCAACTAATTAGCTAATTAACGCTATATTTAGAGCAAGGAATTATTTTCATTTTGCTTCTCGCTGAAACCAAAAAATAGTCTGATAAATAAAGTTTAGATTTGAGAATAACGAGAAACCCGGTTCACTGAGACCGCTGATTCAGTCCGTCTGCTAAACCCGGTTCACTGAGTCCGCTGATTCAGTCCGTCTGCTGTGTGCGATGGAACAACTTCCGGTCGCCGTTGGTTACGAAACGTGATTATTACCGCGAACATAAACAAAACTGTAACCCCTAGCAACGCGAGGGTCGACATCGCGTTGAAGAAAGTCCTGTATGTAATCCGACAATACCAGATTAGTCCGAGTATGAGTCCGAATAACGGGAACATCAAATTACTCATATCGACGTCGATGTGGTCCTGTTCGCGGTCCGCGCCGTTGTTGCCGTGTTGTTGTTGTTGGTGCGTCGCCGCGGATACGAGACAATGGATGACGCTGTTGTCGTCGACGTTGTACGACTGGAGGGTCTCGTTCTCCTGGCGCAGCTCCTGACCGTTGAATATCAGCCGGATGTTGAAGTCGTCGGCGAGTTCCTCGAGAAAATGAGCGCTGAAAAAAGCAAATAACTTTATAATTTAATCCATGCACCTGGTGGATGGTCGCTTGCCGCAGTAAGATACGTACCGCTTGAATTGTCCGATTTGTTCGTTTGGTTTCGCTAGAACCACGCGCTCTCTGTCGTCCAAATATTTCAGTTTGATTCGAATCTGTTGCGAACTTCGTTGACGAAGTCCATCTTCTTGCGTCTGCTGAGAACTCGAGTCACCAGGGGGCGCCGGTTCCGCGTTTAAATTCGTAGTATTTTCTCCCTCGTCGGTGCGCGTAACGTCGTCTGCCGAAGTTTCGAACGCGTCCGGCGGTCCGTTGTCACGCGTAGTCGACGTAGAGGGCTCCGAGGTACGAGAACTAGTCGTAGCCTGGTCGCTGGTAGATGGCGCCGGTTGCAGCGATGATAACCATGCGATCAGTAACCCGAGTAAGATGAATAAAACAGTCGCGAAAATAGTGACTTCATCACCGATACCTTCAATGACCGACATCACGATATCTGCTGAAAAAATCAACAAATGTTTTCATATTATACATTTCATATTATACATTTTTTATATGTAATATAGTTCCAAAATATTGCGTCCAAAAAGGACAAAAATCAGTTAAAATCCCTTAGAATCAACTGATTGATTCATTTCTTCATCATCATTAGGAAACTTTTTAAGCCCATCATTAAACGCACTATAACATCATGAGAGGAATTTATGAAGTACGTATGCTATGACATCATAGGAGGAATCTTAACGAGGATGACATCACAAGCGGAATTTACAAAGTTAGTACTATATGACATCATGAGAGGAATCTATGAAATAAGTACGCTATGACATCATAGGAGGAACTCTTATTAAGCGGTGTGATATCATGAGAGAAATCTATAAAGTAAGTCTTCTATGACATCATAGGAGGAACTCTTTAAAGCGGTGTGACATCATCAGAGGAACCTATGAAGTAAGTATGCTATGACATCATAGGAGGAACTCTTTTAAGCGGTGTGACATCACAAGAGGAATCTTAAAAGTAAGTACACTATGACATCATAGGAGGAACTTTATTAAACAATGTGACATCATGAGAGGTACCTATGAAGTAAGTGTGCTGTGACATCATGAGAGGTACCTATGAAGTAAGTGTGCTATGACATCATAGGAGGAACTCTTTTAAGCGGTGTGACATTACAAGAGGAATCTATGAAGTAAGTACACTATGACATCATAGGAGGAACTTTATTAAACAGTGTGACATCATGAGAGGAACCTATGAAGTAAGTGTGCTATGACATCATAGGAGGAACTCTTTTAAGCGGTGGGACATCACAAGAGGAATCTATGAAGTAAGTATACTATGACATCATAGGAGGAACTTTATTAAACAGTGTGACATCATGAGAGGAACCTATGAAGTAAGTATGCTATGACATCAGGAGGAATTTAGGAGTAGAGTCAAGTCGGCCCACTGCCAACTGGAATCTATTACGCTACGACAAGATGAAGGCCATCAAACAGTGATGAAAAACATATGGATTCATTTCACGGTTTAACTTCCTGCGTTACAGTGAATCGTATGGTGGTGGAAAAAGGAAGCATCGCCAATTTTCAATCGGAAAAACCTCAAACAACCGACCTCCTCTTCTAGCTGACCCCATCTTATTATTTCTAATATTTTGAAAATTTAAATAAAAAAAACGTGAAACTCACTTTATTTCACCGATTCGATTGCGTGGCTGTGCGAATTACTGCCTTTTTAAAGAAGAAATCGATCAAAATTGGTGTCGAACTCAAATTTCCATGGGCGCGGCCATTTTGAAATTAATGCAGCCAAGGGTTCGAATCCTGAAAAATATACTCACACCACAAAGGCGTAACAACGAGATCAAACGGAGCATAATCACGCAGAGAACAGAGAACAGTTCAATTTAGTGATGGAATATCCCATTTATTATTTCGTATATTCAAGGGGCCTGAAAATTTGATAATGACTTGTTAGACTGGTTACCGGTCTCTATCTTCAATTATCTTCATATTGAATGGGACAGGCAACCAGTCTAATGACTTGTGAAATTCTAGGAGCCAAATTCGGATAGGGCGGGTAGCGATGATGTGAGCCATGACATCTAAAGTGTCGCATTTCACATTATTATAATGCGGACGCGGACATGAAAACCGGACTAATGAAAAACCGGGCCATGATTCGGCCGGGGATACGTTATCCTCACTGCCTTTTGGCTTGCCGTTGGCTCTAGTCCAGCCGAGGCAAAAAACCCATTAAAACAAAAACAGCGCGAGATGACTTCAAAATAAAACAGCGCGAGATGACTTCAAAATAAAACAGCGCGAGATGACTTCAAAATAAAACAGCGCGAGATGACTTCAAAATAAAACAGCGCGAGATGACTTCAAAATGTGGTGAAAGGCACCGCGTGATTTATCAATTCGATTTGAATTAACAATTAAACTAGAATTCATCATCAAAAAAACTGCATCTTCTAAAAATATACGCGAAAAAAACATTGACATCAAAACAAACAGCGCGCGACCAAAATCAGCAGAAATATCAGGAAATAGATTCAACCAAATAAACCAGAAACCCAAGTACCACAGGAATAGGGCCCGACCGGGAGCGGTGGGGTGGGGTGGGTGCTGTCTGAACCTGAAACCAGTTGTAAGTAAATGTCATTTGTATTTTATAAGAAGTAGAGTTCAACAGTTCAACTCTTCATCTTACTCAAATCACACTTAACTCACGAACTGTCAAACATTTTCAATCCAGTTCAATTGTAAATAAATGCAACTTTTACTGTTAAAAAGTTCCACTTGAAATTACAATTGTATTTTATATTAACAGCTGAAATTATGTTCTAATTTATGGATTATCTAACTATTAACTAACTTTTCTAACTATTGAGGCAGGGTGAGGTTGATGTGAGGGGATACTGAAATAGAATATAAACGATTAGACATATTATATACAGGTCGCACCTGAATTCTTCAGTCACTCTGTCATCATCATTCAACTTCAGGTTCAATCTTCTGTGACTAGGGGGTCTTGTTCTTCTCACTGAAATAGAACATACAGGCCGCACCTGAATCTGGCCACTCTGTTGTGTGCTGGGGGTGAAGACACGTACTCTGTGGCCTAGTCTTCTGGGGTCTTGTCTCAGCGATGACCCTGAAATTGTTCTGTTTATTTCAAGAAAAGTACATAATAGGCGTTGTTCTAGTAAAACAATGAATTTGAAGAAAAAAAAGGAAATTCAGAAAAAAAGAAAAAAAAACACCTGCAAATATAGAAAGAAACCCTGGAAAAAAGAACCATGAAATACGGGATCCTGAAATAAAGATATTAGGCATCAAAGTAAAAAAATTGCTTCCTCCAACTGATGTCCACCTGAGATCTCCCAGGTCCCTCGCCGCGTATCGCACCCAAATTTATATTTACTTAAACTACCGCATTTTATTTGATATTGTACTAATTTCTCTTACTTACTAACTCACCGAGTAAGTTCCTAATAAATAACTAAACCTATAAAACATAATTTCAGCTGTTAATGTTTTTCTAACTTACAGTTTATCCAATCCTGTGTGTGTAATGTATGAATCCAATGATAATCCTTGAGTCAATTTAGATACTTGTGTTTTTAACAACAGTTCAGCTTTTGAGAACAGTTTAAATTACATAATCCTGAACTAGTTTGAGCGAGATTCCATTCCAAATAAATCCTGAAAATGCAAGAAATTCCGAAAAAAATGTCGGCCAATAAAAATGCCATTTTTGAATTTACATGTATGTGAAATGAACCTACCGGGTTTGGATGGCGCTTAAAACCAAATACTGGAAAAGGATCCGAAATTGCGACCCACCGCGAAACCTACAAATAAAATCATACAATTTAGAAAAATAAATGAATTGATTTTTGACAGTTGTACAAAATACAGAGTTTTCACCGCTTTCAGAAAATATTTTGAAATCGTCAATAAAATTTTAACTAGAATTTTCATATTTGGGTCAGAAAATTGTTGAAGAAATCAACATAAAATTGATGGCGAATATTTCAATGTTTGACTTTATTAAAACTACAACAAACTCACCTTTACCAGTTACATCTTGAACTATTTAGAATATGTGTAACTCACAAGAGGTACATGTGATATATGTCTGATTTTACGGGAGACATGTGCGAGCACCTCTAGGTTTGAAGACATACCAGTTGTATAAGAGGTCTATCTATGGTACAACGCCACGTACGACAAGAATGGTCGAACAATGCGTTACATTTTACATTATCTAACTATTGGGGTCAGTAAACTTACACATGTCGAACTGTTATAATCCATCTTCGCTCTATAAACTGCGGAGCTTTACTAAAATCACGATTGGTAGAACACTATATCCGTGTTGACGCGATGAGGAGAGAATCCCACAATGATAATAAAAAGTCCGAAAATGAAACTTCGAGATAGTAGTTTATTTCAACGTTTCGACTATATCCTAATAGTCATCTTCAGGAATAATGAGATACTACAGAAATTATGAGATATATATACAATCCTTTTTATTATCATTGTGGGATTCTCTCCTCATTTACTAAAATCAATCCATTCTCAACTGCGTATGAAGAATATATATATCGGGATATATCATCATGTAGGTCCCATCACAGAGACTTAAAGAAGCGATTGATTTGATTCAGAAAATTGAGTAATTATTCGGTATTTAGTGATTTCATTTCGTCAAAACCGGGTCCAGCTCGCAAAACATCGTCATCGTTGATTGGACGCATAATTAGTGATTCTCAACGGTGAATGGCTAACTGATACAAAATCTGCATATCTAAGTGAATAGCTAAACTGGTTAGAACCGGTTTAAGCGCGCATCACGTGACCTCGTATTGGCCGAGAACAAATGAATGACATCGGACATATTTCACGAGACTATTGATTAATCATCTACTTCTGAAGGTCACTAGAATCATTGTCCATATCAGAATCTTATCAAAACTATACAAACTTATTTCATGCAGAAAAAACTCACAAATTTATCAGAATTAAATTGTTTCAATTCATATCCCCTGTAAAACTAGGCGTTTTTTACAACTACAAATGATTATTCTGCGGATTTTGAACCATCCATTCAAACTGAATTTGAATTTTTTAACGTCGAAGTTAAATGTTTGAAGACGAGTGACTGGCTGAGAAAATTAACCGAAGTCTTACACCTCAACCACCACACTTTTCGATAGCTCAGTTGCTGGGTCAGAGGTCACAGCTTCCATTTCCAAGGATAGTTCTTTATTTCACAGCAACTAAAGGGGTCTATTTCACACCAAACTATACTGAGAAATATTGAAAACTACATATATGAAGATTTCGGATCCAGGAAATGAAATCGTTTCTCAACCGACTTTTCAATACGATAGCTCAGTTTTCGGCCAAAGGCACCCTCAATTTTGTAAAAAAAACAATATTTCTTAACTAGACGCAAGCAGTGTTCCAAAACAAAAACGCATGCCTAGATATTGCCAAACGCTGACGCCAACCCTATGTCGGCTGTAACTCTAATCCTAGCCAAGACGCGAACCCGGGACCGCCTTCTTGACAGCCGAACATGCGAACCACTAGACCATACACCAGTAGTGACAATCAGATTTTGTAAGTTCGTCTGGTTAGTGTGGTGACTGGTGACCACTCAGTTGTGGTGACAGTGACCAGTCAGGCGTGGATACTCTTTTCAAATCTTGGCATTTCAAAGGATAAACTGATTCCACATCGTGTAATTTGTGTGAATTAATAAACAAAATTCATTGAATGATAAAACATTATTCTGTAGTTTATTTCATGACTCTTTTTTATGGCCACTGATTGGCGACCTGTGGAATGGAGCCAAATTTGGATGGGTACCCAAGACAAACCCTGGCCGCAAAGCCTCCTTGATTTCTTTGGCGGACAGGTTAACGCTCAGCGGTCACCAGTCTATACTTCTAGCCAATCAGATACGTTGTTTTGCTAGCAGGTTTTCTTTATCAATAGCACGTCTCATCTGATTGGTTAAAAATTCAAATTCCACGATTGAGAGTATAAGATATCCTCGGTGAGGACTGTTTCTTATGAAGAGGTTCCATGTGCCAATCGTCACTAGCAAGAACAACAAGACATCAAATATTCAAATTCCCTGATTGAATTATAAGATATCCCCAGTGAGGGCTTCTTCTTATCAAGAGGTTCCTTGTGCCAATCGTCACCAGCAAGAACAACATGACATCAAATATTCAAATTCTCTGACTTTCAACAAACCTGTCAGAATTCCCCGAATTTGCCTGCGGGGAAAATCAAATATGGAATTCCCCGAGCTTCAAGAACCATCGGAAAATAAGTTTTCAACTAAAGAATCGACTCATAATTTCAATAATAATAATTTTAATATCATTATCACTTTAAATAATAATCAACAAACTTGACAACAACTAATAATAATATATATATATATATATATATATATATATATATATATATATATATATATATATATATATATATATATATATATATATATATATATATATATATATATATATATATATTCTTAATCATAATAGCATCGGTCGACTAATTCGTTCTGATTATTTTAATTAATGCCATCTTTATGAGATTAAACTGTCCAGCAGCTAAAAAACAAAATCACGCTCTTCGGAAAATTCATGATATTTTTCAGGCAGAAGTATATTCGAACTAAAAAGTTGAATTCGGGGTTGGCGTGATATCTGTTGAGACAATGACTGATAATATTTGAGATCTAAAACCAAGGACCAGTTACACAGAGCATAGATTTACGTTTAAGACCGTAAACAGCTTTCAAAAACTGATCATCCACACTTCACATGTGTTCAATGCTTCATCTGAGACATTTCTAACTGAAAATGAACTACAAACACCAGATATTAGACATTTTAACAGCACACTTTCAAAAACTGATCATCCACACTTCACATGTGTTCAATGTTTCATCTGAGACATTTCTAACTGAAAATGAACTACAAACACCTGACATTTTATCAGCTCATTTTCAAAAACTGATCATCCACACTTCACATGTGTTCAGTGCTTCACCTGAGACATTTTTAATTGAAAATGAACTACAAACACCAGATATTAGACATTTTATCAGCACATTTTCAAAAACTGATCGTCCACACTTCACATGTGTTCATTGCTTCACCTGAGACATTTTTAATTGAAAATGAACTACAAACACCAAATATTAGACATTTTATCAGCACATTTTCAAAAACTGATCGTCCACACACTTCACATGTGTTCATTACTACAGACTTCTCAACACTCTAGCTGCAGATTAATATCTACTGTGTAACTGGACCCTGAGGTTGATTTAAACCACTGATGAAACTCAGTGAAATAATAATCATCACAGTTATTCATTTCACTAATTCACTATTCATCTCTTGACAGTAAAATGCAATTCAAATCTTCATTTCAAAATCGCAATTTTTGCCAGCATCAGAATTTCTTCATCTGAGAATTTTTATTGTCAGGCAAAAAAAAAACTAACAATTTTCTCTTTTATGAATATATGTGATGTAACAGGAATGTAATTTTCAGTATTTTCTAAGACCAGTCTAAACTCAGTTTGGTTCTATAATCAATCTATCAACTTAAGACCGGTCTTAGCTCATTTTGGTTCCAAAACCAATCTAACAACTTGAGATCAGTCTAAGCTTATTTGATTCTATAACCAATCTTAAAACTTAAGACCAGTCTAAGCTTATTTCAGTTCAATAGCCAATCTAACCACTTTAGACCAGTCTAAGCTCATTTTGGTTCTACAACCAATCAACCAATTTTAAGTACAACATATCTTAAATATCTTGGGAGACAGTCCCCGACACACATGCGCATTTGTTCCTTGCACGGCTAAAAATATCACAAACAAATTCATACTTTAAAACATATTTTCTACAGTTAAATAAATAAATATAAAGATTGTCTTTTAATTAATAAACAATTGATTGATAATTCAGTGGAAATGCAATTAAATACATAGTAGTAGTAAGTACATAGTAGACTGTGCTATACCCAGCGCCAGATCAACTCAAGTGCAAGCTTGAAATGGTGCATTTTTCAAAGACGCCTTCAGGCAAGCCTTTTGAGTTCTTCAATTCTCTACTCCTCAGTGGCCTTAACGCAAGCGAGTTCCCCGATTCTCAAATGGAATGAAATATTCGCGCAAGGCACCTACAGATCAGTCATTCCTGGTTTTTTAACGAGGGTTAAAGTAGCAAATTTCATATTTCAAGGAAGCGTCTGCATCACTTTCATAACCCAAATAACTGCAGACTACTCCTAAATCAGTTTATATCTCAGTAAACTGTTAATAATTCTGTCGTTTTGTAAACAAATTTCGATTTGCCAAAAATCGGGCGAAGAAAAAATCCTCTCCTGTAAAACTAAAAACATTTCATCGCCTACTTCTCGAAATTGAAGGAGTTTTAGAAGATTTTCAGCCTTTTGCCCAAATCAAAGGAGTTTCGAGCACGTTCAAAAAGAATTTTCAGTTTAGAAGGAGTTTTTAAGGAATCGAGGAGTCGTAGGGACCCGTAGGGACCCTGTCACAGCAGTCCCCGTAGGGACCCTGTCACAGCAGTCCCCGTAGGGACCCTGTCACAGCAGTCCCCGTAGGGACCCTGTCACAGCAGTCCCGATGCCACCGAGTACAGCAGAGTCTACCATCACCTCCTACTCATAAATATTCACGAATCCGCAGTTATTCGTATAAAAGCTGTGGCGTCAATACATTTTTTTTTCACTTTTCGGGAGTAAATTATCAAATTTCGATACAAAACGAAAAAAGCCTCCAAAAAAGTTATAATAAATACAAATCGCCGTTGATAAGTTGGATGATATATGTGTATATCGATTGTTATGTTTTGAAACGATGCCGTCCTTCCCCCCATGATGTCATACTACGCTTAATTTCAACTCTAACTCAAATCGACTTGATCCCAGTCGAAAAAATATCCGATTGTTCTAAATCTTGAATATAAAGTGTCAAGTTTTTTTTTCAAGAATTTTGAAATATTTCTTAACCCTTCCAGTGCTGACTAATTAATACCCTAAAGTGCTGGAGATAATTTGAACATTTTGAAAAATTCCACCGTAGTTGAATGACGGGAATACCGCTATAATGCTTCTACACCGCAGTGCGATGTATCGTTAGTCACTTATATTTAAATTCGTTTGACAGGCGCTGCCATCTTTTGCCATCTTTAAGTATAGATAACGAAACATTACTGACAACATCAATGGATGTGATGCGGTGTACTAGCAAAGTCAATCACTGATTTATACACCGCACTGCGGTGTAGACACACTGAAAGGATTAAGAAATACACACGTAAACCCTCTCCCCCTGTATCCTATGTATTAGGTGTATCGGATCTAATAATGGTCAACTTTCCCCTAGTTTTAGTAGTAAATACCTGATATAGGTCTTAATAGGACCAGCGCAGACGGACGTCCGAACTAAAACATCCTTCAATACGGTGTAAAATGGATTAAAAATCGAAGTTATAGTTCAACTGCTCGTTCTTTCTGGACCTATGTACCACCAAAACTGACTGAGCAAGGCCATCTCCATCCGCCCCCTCCCTCAAGCTAAGTAGCAATAGACATTAGCAAATTACGCGGCCTCGTGCCACACCACTCAACATAAGATATGAATTTCAATAACTAAGGAAAATCACTTAAATACACCATCACTCAATAAAATCTCTGCGGTTACTGCCTTGACTGGCGGAGGTAGAATCCATTTCGACCTACCATAGATTGAAAATCCTCTCAATCGCCAGAGCAGGAACTCTCTCAAATGGTGATATTTTGAACTCGCAAAAATCCTCAATCGCCAGAGCTGGAATCATCAGAAGCCAACATTTCGTACTCGTAAAAATCCTCGTTCCTCAATCGCAAGAGCAGGAATTCCCAAATGGCATTGTTTCGGACTTACAAAAATCCTCCATAGCCAGAGCAGGAATCTTCAACTGTCGCTAGATGAAAGAACCTCAACTGCTCCAGAGCAGGAATTCTCAGATGGCAATTTTTCAAACTGATAAAACTCTAAACTAAACACGGTTGTTGACTGTGATTGTTCATGCGTTGTTTCTCATCTTGTTCTTGCTCTTCGCGGATTTCTTGACGCCGCGCCTCCCAGCGCGCGATCCGCCGCAACGGGAAACAGATGACGCCGGCGACGACCAGCACACCGCCGGCCATGTAGAACGAGTAGTCGTAGTTACCGGTCGCGTCGAACAACGAACCTGAAATAAATAACAATAATAAATACAGCTGCAAAGCAGCGATAATGGGTTTTCTGCAAAGCGGCGATAATGGGTTTTCTGCAAAGCAGCGATAATGGGTTTTCTGCAAAGCAGCGATAATGGGTTTTCTGTCTAGCAACATCCTTAATGATGATAGTAGTAATAATAACAATCAATATAGCTGCAAAGCAGCAATAATGGGTTTTCTGTCTAGCAACATCCTGAATGATGATAGTAATAATAATAACAATCAATATAGCTGCAAAGCAGCGATAATGGGTTTTCTGTCTAGCAACATCCTTAATGATGATAAGGCTAAACAACTCAGTTAACTAAATAGATTGCATGACATATAATACGCAATTTTAAACGGGCTGAGAATGAATGCTGCTGTATTTTAAAAGAAAATTTTAAAACCGATCATGGAAATGTATTTTTCGAGGTTGTCCAATCGCATCGCCCTTGTCCCTTCCTTCCCCCCGCGGGTACGTACCGGCTATCGGGGCTCCGATGAACGTGGACAGACCTTGACACAGAGTGACCAAACCAAACGCGCTTGTTAGTTTCTCGAGACCCATCAGTTCAACCATAATTATCGATCTCAACGACACAAACGCAGCTGAAAACACAAATACAACATTCAATTTTTCAATGTTAAAAAAACCGAATGAACAGAACTTTATACGAGAAAATATGTTTTCTTTACATTACGCTAGCGAGCGTATCAAAAATGCAGTACCGGCACACACTACTAGATGGCGTGACTTAACAGGCAGTTTTAAACACAGCAACACCTTGTGGACGTTCACTTGCCACAAGTGGAATCCTCTATTGCAGCAGAAGTTGATGACCTACTGCACACTAGCGACACCTGGTGGATGCTCACTTGCGACAAGTGGAATCCTCTATTGCAGCAGTAGTTGATGTCCTACTGCACACTAGCGACACCTGGTGGATCCTCACTAGCCACAAGTGGCATCTTCTATTGCAGCAGTAGTTAATGATCTACTACACACAAGCGACACCTGGTGGGCGAGATACTTACCGATGCACATTCCGAAGACACAAGCATACACGGTCAGTAACGGGTAATTAACGCAGAACGGAACGAGAACGGTAGCGACGCCACCTATTACCAGCGCGACGTTATTAATCAGCAGACAATCGGCCCACGGTTGATCGGATACCCAGCCGCTGACGACCCGCCCGACCGTGTTCGTGATACCGAGTATCGACAGCAGGAAAGCCGCCCGTTCGGTATCGATCTCCAGTTGCTTAGCGACGGCGGGCAGGAAAATAAACGGCACAAAGAAACCTGCAAGTAACCGAAAAGATCTTTTATATTCAGTATATTCATTAAGAAATACGGATTCCGAAAATGTGCTAAATTTCTAAGGGGATAATCCTCCATTTAACAAATCTGTTTCAGCACATATTGCGATGACCTCAACAGAACGACCGGGATCCTAGAATCTTATGACCCTAGCATCCTTCCCTGTGTCCCTCTGCCTCTTTTAACTCCACAAAAATTTCACCCTCTCCACAGGCGGCCACCCTTTCACTTTTTGCATCCAATGCTCTCAAAATCAGCCGCTCATTACGATATCTGCTGTACTACTACACATCAAAGTCGATTATTGCTATGGAGAGGATAGCAGCGATATCACACGTAAAACACTGGACTGCACCAAAATTCAGCTTAATTTTCGAGTCGCTTCGACTTTTCAGCAACCACTATCAGGACAGCCACATTCATTCGACTTGTTTTTACCCTGACTATTCCATGACATGGAGCATTGTTTTCCCTGACTTTATCTTTATCTGCTAAGAATTCAATCAATTAAAACAATCAAATACCGTTTACGTAACACATATGGAAACTCTTTGATTTTACGCACAATCTACAAACAAGTTTTCCAACAAATAAACACTTTTCTCCCAATATAACTTTTCCTTGATTTTGATCATTTTCTACAAAATTCCCCGACTCTTTTGAAGAAAAGAAAATTCCCCGATAATCAGGTAAGTGGCAACCCTGACTACGTTATACATCTGCTAAAGAATGACGGCAACCGTAGCTAACAACTTACCGATCATACAGAGAAAACAGCACAATCCGTAAACGAGAAACGTCAAACTGGCGAGTAAACTAAAATCGAACATTCCCGCGAACATCGCTTTAACGGCCCTGCACCGACCGGCTGGTTCCGACGTACCGTCGACGGACTCATCCAGCGCCAAGTCCGGTATCGTAGTGATACTGCGCACGTACGACTCGACGTCCGGCTGCGCCTGGAACTCGGGCAGACGACTGACCGAGCCGGCGTAGAATATATCGCGACGGTACAGAGGGCGCCGCATGTCGAGTTCGATGCGCTCGATGTCACGGCACGAGCGATGCGAGTGAATCCAAACGTCGTCGCAACTACGAAACAACAAACAGTGATCGGCCGCGCTCGCCGCAGCCTGCCCCGGCGCCGACGCCTTCTCGTTCTCCGATACGGCGCGTACGCGACATCTCCGGCGCGTCGACGCCACCGCCGGCGGCTGTTTACCGTCCACCATATCCCCGGCGCTCAAGAATAGTTTATTCGCGCTGCCCGAGGTGGCGCTACCACCCAATTCTTCTTTAATGCGCGTCAGAAGCGGGTTTTTCGGCGCCGAGAGACGATTCGCGTCTTTGTTGAAGTCGTCGTTTGTTTCGACAAATGCTTCTAATGGGAACATGGCTCCATCTGGTGACGGGAACGTGGCATCATCCGATGACGGGAACGCTCCGCCGTCTGCTATCGGAAAGGCAACTCCGTCACCGTCATCTTGATGGTGCGGGCTACAATCGGGTGTCGAATCGCCCGCTACCGAATTTGGCACGTAGATTATCTTACCCTCGCCCGCGTCCAGCTCGGGCGAACTCGGGCTCGACGACGTCGGCGACTCGACGCCCGCGACGGGCACGTCCGGGCCCGGCTCGAGCGGGCGGAACAACGCGCCGGCGACGCAGCCGTTCAACACGACGCCCGCCACGATCCAGGTGGCGCCCTTCCAGTTGTATTCGTCGAGCAGATACTTGACGAGCGGCGCGAAGATGAAGACGCCGATACCGGAGCCGCAGACGGCGATACCGGTCGCGAGCGCTCGACGCTTCTCGAAATAAAACCCGACCATCACGATCGAGGGCAGATACATCAAACCAAATCCAAAACCTACGAAAAAAACAAAAAACAGAAAATCAGAAAGTGAACAGTCAGCGGTCTAGACCAGGGGCCGGTTCCATAGACAGGACTTAGACTTAAGACCAGTCTAAGACCAACTTAGTTTTATAGCCAATCTAACAGCTTAAGACCAGTCTTAAGATTTAAGACCACTTTTGGACTTAAGTCTTGACTATGGAACCGGTCCCCTAGTAAGTGACTGCACCCTGTTGATATTGACCAGTCTCAAATTCAAACCGGGTTGAATTGATAATTACCTAAGTCGCAATTCAGGTAATTAAGGGAATTAATAGCGACGTGTTGGGACAGCGGAAAAAAGTAAGGCAGTCTAGACCAGGGGCCAGTTGCATAGTCATGGCATAGACTTAAGACTAGTCTAAGACCAACTTAGTTCTATAACCAATCTAACAACTTAAGACCAGTCTTAAGATTTAAGACCAATTATGGACTTAAGTCACAACTGTGCAACTGGCCCCAGGGGCTTAGACTAAAGTCATGGCTTAGACTAAAGACCACTCTATGACCAACTTAGTTCTATAGCCGATCTAACAACTTAAGACCAGTCTTAAGATTTAAGACCACTTTCGGACTTAAGTCACGACTGTGCAACTGGCCTATGGGTCCTTTCAGATGGGTCATCCCTGGAGGAGGTCCTAACTGTACTGATTCATTTTGAGCATACAACTTAAATTTCTTATCGCCAATTTCTCAAAAATTGAACGAGTTTTAAAGATGTTTCAGGCATTTTGCTCAAATTAAAGGAGTTTCCTTTAAAAACGCATTTTCTATTTAGGAGTTTAAAGCTGTACGGTTCCATAGTCGAGAGACTTCAGCTCAAAAGTGGTCTCGAATCTCAAGACTGGTCTTAAGTTGGTTGGTTATAGAACTTCGGTCTTTGATTGTTGTCAAGTCAAAAATTATTTTTTGAAATTTTGGGGGGCCCTAACGACCCCAGAATTACTAGATCATCAGAAACCATCGGAAGAGATCATCAGAGACCCTCTAGAAGTATGAAAACCCGTTATTTTTTTAAATTAAGTTAGCACAGGCTAGCGATTTGAAATTCATTAAGTTAGCACGCAAAGAGTTAAGTCATAATCATGGAACAGACATCAGACTTCAAAGATTCTTAATTCTCATATGAAAATCTTGCAGAAAATTTTCATGAATTTCAAAACTATTTTCAAGCACTCACCTCCTAAAGCGCCGTAAATACAAATCAGAACGTCGATGTTCGGAGACAGCACGCTCAACGAGAATGCTAGCGACGCAACAATACTACCGACAATCGTTACCACGCGACAACCAAATTTATTCGCCAGACCACTAACCACCGGACCTGCCAAAAAAAAATTATATCAACAATTCAACTCACTTACCAGGGATGCATTTTGAAATGAAGGGTTCAGTTTATCTCCAAAACTTGCAGTTAAAATTAGTTCATTTTCAAATCAAGACTCAAAGTTTGACTGGACTGCAATCGTAGAACTGGGTTCTGAACTGTGGAACTGGGTCCTGAACTGTAGAACTGGGTCCTGAACTGTGGAACTAGATACAGAACTGTGGAACTGGATTCACAACTGTGGAACTGGATACAGAACTATGTCCAAAACTGTGGAATTGGGTTCAGAACTGTATAGAACTGGGTTCAGAACTGTGGAACTGGGTTCAGAAATGTGAAACTGGATTCCGAAATGTGAAACTGGATTCAGAACTGTGGAACTGGATACAGCACTGTGGAACTGGATACAAAACTGTGGAACTGGATACAGCACTGTGGAACTGGGTAGAGAACTGTGGAACTGGATCCTGAACTGTGGAACTGGATACAGAACTATGTCCAAAACTGTGGAATTGGGTTCAGAACTGTATAGAACTGGGTTCAGAACTGTGGAACTGGGTTCAGAACTGTATAGAACTGGGTTCAGAAATGTGAGACTGGATCCTGAACTGTGTATAAAGTGATACTCACCCATAGATAAATACATTCCGTTTAACACAGATCCGACGATTGCTGTTTTACCCAAACTCTCTCCGTAATAATCAATAAATTCGATCATGAATAATCCGAATGAGAAGCAGACGCCGTCGACGAGAACGTTTACGAGAAACGACGCGAACGCCACAACCCAACCCCACCCACCATCCGGTGGTATCGGTGGCGATGGTATAACCGGCGCGCCTTTCTTGTTGTGCGTACAGCTGGTGTTGTTCTCTGCCATCCTGGAATTAAAAAAAACGGGAAACAAATGATGATTATGTTTCATGTTAAAAAGACTTACCGGGTACTGTACATCGGTGCCAGTTTCTAGTTACAGTTGAACTTCGTGTTCATTTCTGATGTTTTAATTGGAGTCAAATTTTGAACTGTGGAACTGGATCCAGAACTGTGGAACTGAGTCCTGTTCTGTGGAACCGAGATCAGAACTGTGGAACTGAGTCCTGTTCTGTGGAACTGAGTTCAAAACTGTGGAACTGAGTCCTGTTAAGTGGAACTGAGTCCTGTTCTGTGGAACTGAGTCCTGTTCAGTGGAACTGAGTCCTGTTCAGTGGAACTGAGTCCTGTTCTGTGGAACTGAGTTCAGAACTGTGGAACTGACTTCAATACTGTGGAACTGAGTCCTGAACTGTGGAACTGACTTCAATACTGTGGAACTGAGTCCTGAACTGTGGAAGTGGATCCGGGATCTGGTTTCACAGTTGTGAGTTAGAGTTAACTTTTAGTTTAAGTTAGTGCATTTTCAATGTTTTATTTAACTCACAACTGTGGAACTGGACACTGGAGTCCAAACTGTGGAAATGGGTTCATAAAACTGTGGAACTAAATCCTGAACTGTGTAACTAGAACCAAAATTAAATAAGAGCGGTCTGAAAAGTACCTCCTGCATTTTAAGACAGCAAAAAATAAATGAAACGACCAATTTTTTTATCATTGAATACCAATGAGTTCATCGAGATAAGAGCTAGGCCTATAGTATACATACATGGCCTAGATGTAGAGATAATAATTCGTGACCTGCCGGTCTATAAGGGGGTCAAAGGTCTAAACTCCTAAATTCTTCCACTATGAAACTTGTGACATTTGGGTAGGCCTAATACCAGATCATCCCACAGGACGGAGCCACCGGGCACTTGGAATTTTACAGACTTTATGCCAAGCGCAAAAGTATCAGGAGACTTTAGTGACAGGGCCTATACCCTAATCCCCTCACCAAGGGATCAGTTATTTAGATTTCAGACCAGTTTAAGCTCATTTCAGTTCTATGGCCACCGGCAACCTAATAACTTAAGACCAGTTTAAGCTCATCTTAGTTCTATAGTTAATCTAACAGCTAATCTGAAGGCCGCGAGCGGGTCCCCAAAGCTGCCTTGTCGAAACGGAAAAGTGTCAAACTTTGTTAGGTTTAGGGTTAGGCTTTCGATATGGTTAGGGTCTGGAGGTCTAGGGTCCGTTTTACAGCTAGGATGATAGGGTTAGGATTAGGATTAGGTTGCGAGTGCCGTAGTTAAAACATTCCGTAGACTTCCATGAGTGTCAGTGGTCTAGTGGAAAGAGGCTAGCAATATTCCGGCTCGGGTTCGAACTCTGTCCGCTCTATTTTTTCTAACTCTGTTCTCCACACTTTCCTTGAATTTTCTAAGTGGCGCACCTCAGTGCGCATGCGCGGCGTAAATCAGCCAATCAGAGCGTACCATTATTAGCAAAATAGCATTAGGCCTATCAAGATCAGGAATAATGCCAAAATATTGGCAATCACCTTCCATATAGTAAGTTAAAATGAAAAAATTCAGTGAGTGATCTTTTATTAGCGCTTACCTGGTTCTTCCTTCTCTGTTTCTTTTCTCAAATTAATTGCTCTTTCCGATCAGATCAGATTTTGGTCCACAGAGATAGGGTTGGGGTCCAAATTAGGTCCGACCAGCGCCGTGCTGCACGGCACAAATCACAATTCGATTTTCTTGGGCGAAGAACACAAAGAGGCCGGTCGGTGATGTTGGCCTAGAACTTGAAGACAAGGGGACCAACCACGGCACCTGTCACTAGGGGGCGCCACGGGTTTAGGAATCCTTTGAGATTGAAAGTGTCATCTTCGTTCCGCCGTGACGATCTGAACTGACTGACGACGCCTGTTGACCTGGTATGACCTGACCCGGTCGTCTACTAGTAGTGGTCAATCAGCTGTCATCCGGCTTCCCAGGGTCCCTATTAGGTGCTAATCAGCATAGTCAGGTTTAAAATCCCACCAGGTGGCGGTAACGCACGGAAATATAGACTGGTTACCGGTTTCTATCTCCCAGGCTACCAGTCTAATATTTTATCATAGGCGTTTTTACAAGCATTCGATTTTTGCGATCGATCGCAGAAACGCATTAACGAGCACCGATATTTCACGATCGGCGTTTTTACGAACACGATTTTCGATCGATTTTTGCGATCGACCAACTCGCTCGGAGCGATTTGATTTCCAAGATGGCGGCACCGGTAGTTGACGTAGATGCAATCTTTTTCTCAACGTCGCCATGTTTATGTCATGTGATTAGCCAAAACCATCGTCATTTTTACGAACGCTCGATTCGACCGCACGCGGCACGATCGGAGCAAATCGTTCACGAAATCGATTACGAAAAATCGGATGCTCGTAAAAACGCCTTGGGCTATGGGCGGGTGGTTTACTGGTAGGGTCGGGCTATGGGACGATTAACCGGCCAGATCTGGCTTTAAACCGAGAAGGCCTTCGTGCCAGTGGTGCATCCGACCATCGTGGCCCCTGATCCACTTGAGCTCGAAAGACGCCGGTCCTCGACCCGGCAGCTAGCCTGGAACTGAAGTGATTATAACAGTATGACCCGGCGGCTGCGGAGAAACAAGGCTTTATTCAGGGCTGTAGCTAGCATTTAGGGGGCAGAACCCGAAAAGGGGCACTGGTACTAAGATATAACCCTATGAATAATATTTGGGAAAAGGGCACTTTTCCAAAATTTCTTGGCAACTGCCCCTGCTAAATACGGACCCCTGTTTCTATCTAGCACCGATTCAAAACAAACAACTATTAAACAAGCTTTATTATCTTTCGTTACAAACAGATACGTCTGAAATTGGTTTAACAAACGAACAACATTGATTAGGTTGGTTTACCGAAAAACTTTACAGGATTCATCCAATGAAAAATGTTGCAAATTCAATCATCTGTTGTCATAATTTACAATATTTTCCAACAACATATTACTTGATCGATAAAAACCGAAAAAAATTGGACAATGACATCATGAGACCGAGGACACACTGCTCATATCGATAAAACCTTAATGAACAAGTTAATCAGCATTTTATAAATCATTGAAAAACAACATTTTATTCAATTATACCTTGATGAAGACAATTTTGAGATACGAAAAAAACATATTGAAAAAATGGACATCATAATAAGCAACGCCAAATTGTAAGTTTCTGCTGTGAACCATCAAAGAAATTTGAAAACGACTGATCTTCGTCTGGCCTCTACCCCTAGACCTGTCTGGTATGGTTGAACCTGCCAGGAGATATTATACCCCCACCAGCATAGCTCTCAGGATCATATGGAGGCACACAAGCTACTACACCACGTCAAGGTGTCAGTCACGTAGTAGGAGACCGTTTATAAAGTTAGTTATATAGCAAAGCTATTTCAACAAAGAGTAAATAAAACCTTCAAAAATTTTCTTTTTGTGCGTGTACTTTACAAACGATCCCTTAGTAATTTAAGTCCTCATCTTCCATAAAACAATTATATTCACGTAAGTGAATCGGTGGGTGCTACTTCAATGAAAGCTTGGTCTTTCATCAGTTATTTAAAGCATTCTATTAGTTATTATTTAGTATGTTTTTTTTAATTTAGTTGTTTTTGGTTTATGCATGAACTCATGAGTCCATGGTTTATGGTTATTTGTTTGTTTATTTTGTTTATTACTAACTGAGCTCATAGAATGCTTTAAAAATAACAACAGAAAAGATCTCGAGATGCTGGCGTACTTAGAGGAGGTTGTTTTATGATAATGAAGAACCTTATATACTAAACATGTTATAAAATTATGTTTTACATTCTTTTTAATTATAAAATACACAATACAAATACCAGATTTTAGTAAGTCCTCACATCCATAAAACAATTAGTATTCACGTGTAGAGTGAATCATCGGTGGACATTTCAATGAAAGCTTGATCTTTCATCAGTTATTCATTCAAAACATTCTATCATATCAGCCATATTTCGGTGTGTTTAATTTAGTTTTAGTTGATGGTTATTTCTTTGTTTATTACTAACTGAGCCGATAGAATGCTTTTAAAATAACAACAAGAAAAGATCTCAAGTTGCTGGTATACTTAGAGGAGGTTGTTCTATGAATGAATGGACCTTACGTATTTACTAAACATGGTACATCATATTGATGAATATCTGATTACCTGGTAAAAGCCTGATTTATATCAATTGATATCGATTATATCCAGATTTCACACTCACATTTATTTAATTCCATCACAATCATACCGCATTCACACTGTTAAAGGGGCCCCGTTTACAAAAGCGCTATAACGTCACTGCAGTTCCTGAATCATTGTTTATAATCCACTATCGTCTTTGCAGCTCCTGGATCAATGTTAATGAAATCCATGTTTGCAGCTCCTGAATCAATGTAGAAACTATCACCATAGAAGAAATCCACGGTTGAGTCTCGCTACAAGCTCCAGGATGAAGAAACTTGAGTTCATTTGAGTAGACCTGGAAATAGAAGAATCAGAGACGACAGAAGTATGTTGATTGTTGGGGGTTAGAGGCGAGGGTACTCGGGAGGGGGCGTTAGGAGGTCTTTGAGACTCCGGTGTTTGGTTTGTAGACAGTAGCTACCTGTTGGGAGTGAAAGAGGGTTTGATTATGAAATCGGAAATCGAAGTACAGATATAGTTGTGTGATCGGTAGTCAAATTTACAGAAATTGTCGGAAAAATCGAAGTACATACGGTAATTATTGAAAATTATTGAAATCTACCCGGCAGCTAACCGTCAGGCCCATTATGATGACACAGAAATGATATATCAACTTAGCTTTATTCGTGATGCCAGGTTCAGTTTTGACGGGGCTCTTCAGGCTGGTGCTTGATGATGCTGTGGTGGCGTCTTCATGGGCTGTCTCTACGGCGGTTGAATCTGCGACATCTTTGTGTGTTGGATCTCGTGGTGCCTCGATGTCGGGTTGACGGAGGTCTTTGAGTAGACCTGGAAATAGAAGAATCAGAGACGACAGAAGTATGTTGATTGCAACTTCCCTAGCAGCTATCCCTCAGGGCTTGCATGATAACCCAGAAATGACAAATAAACTTAGCTTTATGTGATGTCTTCACGGGCTGTCGTCAGATCCCAGCGGCGGTTGAATTCCTGGAATCTTTTCTTTTTTCTTCGTCGTCTTCCTGGCATCTTCGTCATCGTTTTCTTCAGGTCAACCTGAAATGAGAGAAAAGAGAGAACGGAGATGAAAACCTGGTACGGAACAAAACTAATGTCCGAAAGCGTTGGCTCCCCGGCGCCGGTCACGTGCCGAGAACGACAGCTGACGAGTCAGCCAGGAAACACTCGTCCCTACGTGCCTTCGCACGGGGAACGCAAACCAGGGCTCCAACACCTCACATTCACCTACCTACAGGATGTGCCGGGCAGCATCAATAACTGACACATCTACCAGATCGCTAAAGACAAAAGAGAGTAGCGCTAACTGAGTCGAACTAGAGTTAACTAGTTGCCGATCGAGAACAAATAGAAGTGCCCGGAAAACCAAAGGTCAACAATGGCCAGAACTAGAGTTAACTAGTTGCCGGAGAACAACTCAGGAGAGAAGTTCTGCCGGAAAACCAGGGCGACCAATGGCCAGAACTAGAGTCACTCTAGTTGCCGGAGAACAACTCAGGAGAGAAGTTCTGCCGGAAAACCAAAGGTCAACAATGGCCAGAACTAGAGTTAACTAGTTGCCGGAGAACAACTCAGGAGGGAAGTTCTGCCGGAAAACCAAGGCGACCAATGGCCAGTTAACTAGTTGCCGGAACACAACTACAGTCCTGCCGGAAGGGTGACCAGTATCACACCACTCAATCTTTTACCCTTAGTAATCCGATAGATTCGACAGTCATTGACGTCACTCAGTACACACTGTAGGCAGATAATGATGCGAGGCATTGTCGTCCTGGTTTGCATTCCCTGTGCGAGGGCACATAGAGACATTATTTCCTGGCCGACTCTTTCCTGACGTTCTTGACAAGTGACCGGCGAAGGGGAGCTGACGCTTTTGGACATTAGTTTTGTTCCAGCAAACGTTGAAATTCGACAGAGAAATCGGCCCTGAAAAATAGAACGGGTTAAAGCTGAAAAATAGAACGGATTAATTAACACAGAACAGTACAGGACAGCACGGAGACGAACAGTAACACATAAAACATAAAGACGTCGTTCCTCAGGAAGCAGGAACAGGAGCGGGAGCGGGAGCGCAGCGAAGATCGCCAGGAGGAGAATCCACGGTAGCATGTTCACAGTGTGAGTAAGCTGAGGTGAATGACTGGCCTAGCGATTCTACTTACTGTCGACCGGTGGTGTATTTCAATATTGACCAATAGGCAGCCGCGCTGTTTGTCTCTTATTGTGAATGGGGGGTTTACTGAAGTTTGCGGAACGTTACGCCGAGTACACACGCGACGTCACCTCTGTATACATCCAGCATATAAACCAGACACGGGTCCCATTCAGATATTGATCTATAGAAATATCTCTGAATTGTCGAAGTAACCGCATGATAAAACACTGGACGCGGCGTCACCTTTATACACTCGGCATAGGCCTATACTATAGTATATGGCATAATCTTTAGCTAGGCCACGCAAAGAAATACCCTGTTTCTCATCAGCTTTTTTGGAAAAGTGACGAGGTTGGCAGGTTTTTATTTTGACCCTTCTTTAAAATGTAAATAAAAAGCCTCATTCAAAATTCCAGAAGTGACGAGGGTCTGGAATTCCTCAAGGGCCATACGACTTACGAGTTACGAATTACGAGTTACGTTTTACGAATTACGACTTACGTTTTACGAGTTACTAATACATTTCCTTCAATACGTTACGACTTAAGATTTACGACTTACGTTTTACGAATTACACGGCTTCAGATCCGAAGGGCGCGTTATTCAAAAAACGGGACTTCGGAATGAACTCGAATTGTCATTCCAAACAGAATAATAATTAACAAAAGTATCTATTGTAGATAGTGAGATCACGGCAGAAAATCCTGCGCGGTGACCAGCCGGTCGGTACGGCGTCAAAATCTATCAAATGTTGACAAAATTAAATTACGCACACTGCGCACGAGACGATCTTCATTTCAATAGACTCTTAGCTGGAAATGACTTTTTAAAAGCCACGGGGCGGTGATATAATTTGACCCTCAGTGATCCCGATCCCTATAAAACAAGTCTTTTTTATGTTTTCAACAATTTAGAAATGTTTATCTAAGGTAGAAAGTCTAGATAATTCAAAATCCAAAGAAGCAAAAACAGTACAAATCTCATTTTAATAATATGTATTATATTAATTCTATCGAACGTTTTCGGGAGTTACATTATCCCTTCTTCAGGCATAGCGCAAGTGATTACATTTACATATCATACTGGTATTTATATAGAATAAGACGAAGTTAATTACAAACAATTTCAAATTACTGAGTTACAGGATAATTATGATATAAAGATAATTTATTACACACAATATGAATTACTGAGTGAAGATATTTGACTAGTAGTTAATTATCTAAAAACATTGAGAATGAATCCTGACCCGTGTTCGAATAGTTGTTGTTGATTAAGGGAGGGCTGTTGAGTTTTGATAAAAAGTGCTTTTCTAATTTTGCAATTTAAATCAGAAGATCCTTTATCTAGAATTTTGAAATTCTTTTCGCTTAACGAGACCTGACAGTCACGGCAATTTGACAGATCATATTCGAGTTCTTGAATTTTACTAGGAAATAAAGTTTTAGTTTTTAGTTTTTAAAATGAAGTTAAACGCTTTCGGCGTTTAAAACATCCGAATTGATCGGATTCTATGATGGACCAATTCAATTCAATTCAATACTTTATCGTTCCGTATGTATACAAGAAAACGCGTTGGTTACGAATACGATAAAGTAAACACAATATACATAATTATAGAAACAAATAAAAACAATTAGGCAGCATGAAATTTGAAGTAAGTGAGAATAAATTTAAAATAAACGTCGGACCGTCAACTAGCGCCACCTGCGTGAGACTGTATGGTTGACAAGATGGCCGTATTCCGGGCCGACGCTTGCGGAATTACCTGTATGTTTATCACCTATTTAGCCGTGTTCTACGCCGATTACGTCGTCATCAATCACCTGGTCATACCGACGTTATCTTCTTCGTAAGTCCGGCTTGTTTTAAACAGTTTTCGGGCTGGGTTTAACTGCATAAAACGGTCTTTTTAAGCGGTTCTCTTGAGTTGGGTATTTTGAAGTGGTGGAGGATTGATTGGGGCAGTGGGTTTCCTCCCATGAACTCATGACAAGCCGTCATCAAGGTGAAATAGATATTGTCGTCATTCTGATAAAGGGCTCTCTTTTTTCTTTGTCATTTTATCAGAACTTAAGGCCCCAAACCCAATTTTACGATGCCGATTGTGTGGTCGCCCCACCCGCTCACTGCGGCAACCCTGAAATCCCCCTCGCCATAGTCTACTCGCAGCTGCAGTAGCCGTGAGTAGGGGGACACCAGCTCATTGTAACCTGCCAGGTCCAGTACCACGAGTGGATATTTTCATAAACCCAAGTCCTACGTTTTGAGCAAACGAATAATAAAATTTGGCCAAGAATCTTCAATTCCATACAAAATTATACCCGTCTTTTATGAATTTTACAGTGATTGTTGGCTATTTTGAAAAACAAATGGGGCATTAGATTTATAGAGGGTCAGTAAACTGGGATCCGCAATTTTGTACTACTGTACGCAGTGTCCTGTACGAAATTACTCTTTTCATAAATTCGAAAAATTCAACAATGTTCGTCTCTTCATATTTTCAGACTATGGGGCGCGGTGAACGCGTTGTTGTTTAATGTGGTGTTGTTTCTGTTGGCGTTTTCGCACCTGAGAGCCGTGTTATCAGACCCGGGTATCGTACCGCTGCCCGACACCGGATTAGACTTCTCAGACGCTCGCTCCGGACAAAAATATATCGAAAATAAGGCAAGTAACTACTAGCGCGCCATCTGGTGGATATCCTTTTGCACACTAGCGACATCTGGTGGATCCTCACTTGTCACTAGTGGAATCCTTTATTGCTGCAGTAGTGGATGTCCTACTGCATACTAGCGACACCTGGTGGATCCTCACTTGCCACAAGGGTATCCTCTATTGCTGCAGTAATTGATGTCCTACAGCACACTAGTGACACCTAGTGGATCCTCACTTGTCAATTGGAGTTCTCTATTGCTACAGTAGTTGACCTACTGTACACTAGTGACACCTGGCGGATCCCCACCTGCCATAAATTAAATCCTTTACAGCTTCGGAAGCTGATGTCCTACTGCATACTAGCGACACCTGGTGGTTTAAATCAGTAACTCTGGTTGTATATTACAGGGAGATGAATGGACGATTTGTATGAAATGTGAAACATATCGACCTCCACGAGCTCATCACTGTAGAACATGTCGTAGATGTGTGCGACGCATGGATCACCACTGTCCATGGTACGTACCTCCAGACCACTCTCAGTACTCACTTACCCTAGTCCCCTTCTCCCTCCCCGGTGCTCCAGACTACTCTCAGTCCTCACTCACCCCCAGTCCCCCTCTCCTCCCCGGTGCTCCAGACTACTCTCAGTCCTCCCTCACCCCCAGTCCCCCTCTCCTTCCCGGTGCTCCAGACTACTCTCCTCACTCACCCCCAGTCCCCCTCTCCTCCCCGGTGCTCCAGACTACTCTCAGTCCTCCCTCACCCCCAGTCCCCCTCTCCTTCCCGGTGCTCCAGACTACTCTCCTCACTCACCCCCAGTCCCCCTCTCCTCCCCGGTGCTCCAGACCACTCTCAGTACTCACTTACCCTAGTCCCCTTCTCCCTCCCCGGTGCTCCAGACTACTCTCAGTCCTCCCTCACCCTCAGTCCCCCTCTCCTCCCCGGTGCTCCAGACTACTCTCAGTCCTCCCTCACCCCCAGTCCCCCTCTCCTCCCCGGTGCTCCAGACTACTCTCAGTCCTCCCTCACCCTCAGTCCCCCTCTCCTCCCCGGTGCTCCAGACTACTCTCAGTCCTCCCTCACCCCCAGTCCCCCTCTCCTCCCCGGTGCTCCAGACTACTCTCAGTCCTCCCTCACCCTCAGTCCCCCTCTCCTCCCCGGTGCTCCAGACTACTCTCAGTCCTCCCTCACCCCCAGTCCCCCTCTCCTCCCCGGTGCTCCAGACTACTCTCAGTCCTCCCTCACCCCCAGTCCCCCTCTCCTTCCCGGTGCTCCAGACTACTCTCCTCACTCACCCCCAGTCCCCCTCTACTCCCCGGTGCTCCAGACTACTCTCAGTCCTCCCTCACCCCCAGTCCCCCTCTACTCCCCGGTGCTCCAGACTACTCTCAGTCCTCACTCACCCCTAGTCCCCTTCTCCCTCTCCGGTGCTCCAGACTACTCTCAATCTTCACTCACCCCTAGCCCCCTCCAGACTACTCTCAGTCTTCACTCACCCCTAGCCCCCTCCAGACTACTCTCAGTCTTCACTCACCCCTAGTCCCCTTCTCCCTCTCCGGTGCTCCAGACTACTCTCAATCTTCACTCACCCCTAGCCCCCTCCAGACTACTCTCAGTCTTCACTCACCCCTAGCCCCCTCCAGACTACTCTCAGTCTTCACTCACCCCTAGTCCCCTTCTCCCTCTCCCGTGCTCCAGACTACTCTCAATCACCCCCTCCCTCTGACTACCATACCCAGCACCCTCTTCCCTCCTTTCACTCCTTTCACTTTCCTCCTTCCCACTCCCCCCCTGCTATCATCCCTCTCATTCTCTCTCTTTTCACAATTTGATCCATGCCTGGCTTTGTTATGTTCTAATTGTTTTCTATGTTTGCAGGATAAACAATTGCGTGGGCGAATACAACCAGAAATACTTCATTCAATTCCTATTTTACGTCGGTAGGTGGCGCCTCATGTCCGCACCGGTCTAATTCGATCAATAATTCGCAGGTCTAATTCGATGAATGATGTATATTTTTCAGGCGTAGCCGCTTTGTACGCGTTGATTCTAGTCATTATCTCGTGGGTTTCCGACCCGAACAGTGATTCTCATAAATCTAAACACCTGCGCATGTGAGTATGAAAACACTCCAAACACCTGATTGTCGATAGTTCACAGGGGCCGATCCAAGGGGGCCAAAAGCCCGAGACCCCCTACTTTTTGGTATTATAACATTTTTCTCACCTGGCTTAACCCTTTCGGTGCTGACTAATTAATGCCCTATAGTGCTGGAGAAAATTTGAAAATTTTGAATAATTCCACCCTAGTGTGTTGAATAACGGGAATAACACTATGTGCGTCTACACCGCGGCGCGGTGTATCGTTAGTTACTAGTATTCATTATGTTTGACAGGTGCTGCCATCTTTCAATAGAGATAAAAACTAATTACTAATTACATCAATACAACGCAGTGCGGTGTACTAGCAAAATCCATCACCAATTTGCACACCGCACTGGGGTTAAGACAGGTTCACATACAGTGGCAAATTGTTGCCGTTCATCTTGTTCTAGAATCAATAAAGATGCTCAGAAAATGAATCCATCAAAATTTTCTATGAAAGGACTGCCCCACCTGAGGCTTGGGTGTTAGGGCCTCCCTTATCATCATCAGTAATGAAGGGTTATCATTATAAGCATATTTATCAAATTCCTCGATCTGTTCTAATCGGGTCATTGAACTGGGGTCAGAACGGTCATTGAAAGTCATGGAACACACATAAGAGGAATCATTGTCAAATAGGTCAAAGTGAATAAAAATTCTATTATTTTCCTGTTGTGCTATTTCCACATTCCAGGAAGTGATGCTGAAACCGTGCAACATGAAACAGCACATCGTAGAAAATAACCAACTTGATAGAATAATCACATTTGGAAATAGACAAACGTGGAAAATGATAGATTTCTATCAATTTCCATGATGGTCAATTTCTGAATGTAAATATTCTATAAAATTCCAGTACTGGATTTTTCTATCTTATTCGAAGGTGTTCACCGGTGCTAATTTCCATGTCGTGCTCCAGACGTGAAAATTCTATTTAAGTCCAACACCGGATCTTTAGGACAATTTCCGTGTTGTGCATTTTCATGTTGTACTTTGTCTGTGATTGGTTTATTCCATGTTGTACTAATTAAGCAGCATCCCCATGGAATGAGACATCGGTGGTAACTATGAACCGCAGCGCGCTGAGTTCCGGTTTCTGATGATGATGATGATGATGATGATGATGATGATGATGATGATGATGATGATGATGATGATGATGATGATGATGATGATGATGATGATGATGATGATGATGATGATGATGATGATGATGATGATGATGATGATGATGATGATGATGATGATGATGATGATGATGATGATGATGATGATGATGATGATGATGATGATGATGATGATGATGATGATGATGATGATGATGATGATGATGATGATGATGATGATGATGATGATGATGATGATGATGATGATGATGATGATGATGATGATGATGATGATGATGATGATGATGATGATGATGATGATGATGATGATGATGATGATGATGATGATGATGATGATGATGATGATGATGATGATGATGAATATTATATTTTCAGAATGCACTCGGTGATTCTCGTAATCGAATGCGTCATGTTTGAATTGTTCGTTATCGCCATCGGTTGCGATCAGGTCAGTGAATTCCAGCGTCCCCTACGCTCGGTTTAGGTGGATGTGAATAAATGTCGATTTTTTAAGAAAGTCCGTGAAAAAATCATGAAAGTGTTCAGGAAATATGTCTGTCAGATCATTTTGATACTTTATGAAAAAAATTTGTTCCTCCAGGGTTCATCAATCCGTCGCCTCCCTGTCCTCCCTGCCCTCGGTCTAATCTATTAATTATTCTCTCCGTTGACAGATGCAGGCTATTTTAGGAGATGAAACCGCAGTTGAACACGTTCAGAAGAAAGGACCCCTTCGTCCTAAAATCAGTAAAAAACTACTGTTAGCTGAAGTGTTTGGCAAAGGTAAGAAATTATCCTACCGCTACTACCAGTGATTGCAGTAGGAATCAATAGCGGACAATTGAAATGTCTGTAGATCAAATCCCTAGGAGCAGCTGCCTTTCATGTAGTGGTCTATAGATCAATTTGATGATGTCATAAACTGTCCTTTCTAAAAGTGTCTATAGACCAAACCGCTAGTAGATGGTGTGATAGGGGGATTTACGGAGGCAGCCATCTTTCATAGAAGGATGAAAATGCTTGTCGACAATTAGATGATGTCAATAGAGGGACTTATGGATTCCGACATCTTTAGACAACAATTAATAGAAGATTTAATGTGTCAAATCACTAGTAGACAATTTGATGATGTCATAGGGGGATTTATGGATTCCGACATCTTAAGACACCTTTTATAAAAGATTTAATAAATCCAATCTCTAGTAGACAATTTGATGATGTCATAGGGGGATATTTGGAAGCAGACATCTTTAATAGAAGGTTTGAGAGATCGAATCTGTAGATTATTTGATGAGGGGGATTTATCAAATAGGGGGATTTATGGAGGCAGACATCTTTAATGGAAGGTTTGATAAATCAAATCTGTAGATCGTTTGATGACGTCATAGTGGTATTTATGGAAGTAGACATCTTTTCACGAAGTGTCTCTGAAACGGTGTTTAAACGTATGTTTTTATTCTGCAGGTCCCGTTTATCTGTGGTTCTGTCCGCTACAATTTCAGCCGATGAACGGCGGCTCGTCGGTCATTCATCCCGTGTGACACGTCTCAACGGCGACTTCTCCGGTGTAGAACCGCTTCCTGACGAGACGCATTTCGGGAAGACATTTTTCAAAGCTATTTTTCGTGATAAGAATAACATGGATTTCTGTATGTGTGTATTAGTACGGTAATCGCTCGGAAATTTTAGATCGATAATCGTTACTCCGGTAGATTGGCTCCTGACTTGCCGCGCGGTCGATTGGCGCGGATTATCGCGTGCTTTCACCATCGCGATTGCCGACGAGTTGATTTCGTAGGATTCTCGCGTGACGCAAAATAATCAACATTGATTCTGGTTCGGTCGACATGGATTCTAGGAGTTATATCATTGAATCAATGTTCGCGGATCATAAATCAATGTTAGTAGGATGTGAGTTATTAACATGCGAGCTAAATTTTCGTTCATTTCGCGGTGAGTTAACTCCGAGAGTTAAAGTCTCTCGACTCGAAAACCGTGGAACCGGATTCGGAATGTGTCTGTCTCGGAAAACAAATCGAGACAGAATCAGAACTTCGAGATGTATGTTATCGCATGTCCAGTAATTCATGTGATAATGACCCGGGCCCAGTTTCACAAAAAGGATTAATCCCTAAATCGATTTAAGATAAACTAAATGAATGAAGATATTAAATCGATTTAAGAGTTAAACCTTTTTCGTGAAACCGGGCCCAGGGCTCGGTTTCGCAAAAAAGTTATACTCAAATTTTTGGTGTAATTGCCAATGGTTACTTCATGTTTTCAACGAGGACAACAATTCAAACTTAACCGTTTTAGGCTTAAACTTTTTCGTGAAACCGGGCCCAGTAGTCACTCGGAAGTCGATTGTGGTGAAAATTCAACATTGGTCCCGTGGAATCTGAGTCAACCTTTTAATGTTACTGAAACGCAACATTTTTTACGCCCGTTGTAACTCGATGGTTATGTGGACTTTTTTCGACGCAGTTATTAATTTTAATGTTTGTATTTTTTTCTACCCGGTCCGCGCGCGAGTCTATCTATATCTTGTGATGTAAAGTGAATCTGACTTTCTATCAATGCAAAAAAAAACACTCAGTTTTTATTATTCGATGTTTTATGTTTGAAAAACAAATGTTAAATGTTATATATGTATAATTGTCCACTGAAATTATTTATATACGCACAGTGTGACTGTATCAAGATTTCGGAGTCTGTTGATTGACTCTTGAGTCAGTGGAAAAGTCCTGTTCACACGACTCCTCAATAGTCGGTGAGTTCTATTATATTGACTCTCAGAGTCAGAAAATTCACGGAATAGTCGCGCTAAGATGACTCCAGATTCTGAGATAAGTCCCTGGGGCCGGTTGCAGAGTCATGGCTTTGACTTAAGACCAGTCTAAGACCAACTTAGTTCTATAGTCAATCGAACAACTTAAGACCAGTCTAAAGATTTAATACCACTTTTGGACTTAAGTCACGACTGTGCAACTGGCCCCTGGAACTGAGTTTATATCAAAGTCGATGAAATTTCCCTGGAACTGGGTTCTATTGAGGTTCATGACTCTCTCAATACAGGGCTCCCATTGAAATAACCGAAGTCATGTATGCATTCCAAATATTGTAAAATCTAGGTTGACTCAACAGTCTCAAGTTAGCTCATTTCTGATGTAAACATCTCCATTGCAGTAGTTATACATGTAGTTTGACTCCAAACAAGTGTTAAAGCTAGAGTCAAAGTTATAACTGTCTTACAGGGTTCTTACAGGTTTTAGAAAGTTTCGGAAAATGGGAATGTTTTTTTCCAGACCCTCGAAAATCTGTGGTATGTTTTTCTTTGCTCGTTGGCTATGGAAAAGAGAAGGAAAATTAGAAAATGGTCTCAAAACAAAATGTTCCATCTATTTCGAATTTTAGTCTATGCGCCTAAAATTTGATAACAAACTTTATAAAAACACTTGGTCAATGGTATTGATGATTGGCACTTATTTACTTTTAATGGGCCTATATTGCATGTTAAACGTTTTTTTTTTTATATCCTCAACCCGCTAAGCGCCGCGCAGGGAATTATAAGCGGGTTCGATGTTTCTTTTTTCCAATGGAGGAGAGACCAGGGAAGAACCTTCGACCAAGAAACTCTGTCGCCGCTGAACCCCGGATTGACGAAACCATTGACCGGGTTGGCGATATGTAACTTAGGGGTTCTGGAAAATTGTAGTTTGAATATGGAAAAGTTTTGCTGAATGAGATAATACACTTATGGCGATAAGGATGATGTTTAATTTAAGGGGTTTATGGAATTATTGTCATCTGAGTAATGAGATGAAATCAGGAAACTTGCAGGAACTCTGGTACGTATTTTGCGGTACTAGGGTTAGGGATAATAAGGTATAGTTGTTGTTCCGGTAGTGGATCTAATTCATTTATTTATTGGTTTCATAATTTTTTTGATTTTTGATCCGTTCGTGGATACTCGATAGCGTGAAAGTAGGAAATGTATTTATATTCTTTGAGTTGGCGCGAAATCTGAAATAACCAACAGAAACAAGTACATGTATTTCCACAGTTGTCGTCTCTGGAGCAAGTTCCGCAGTTGTGATCTGTGCAGTCAATTCCACAGTTGTCTGTAGACACAGTTCCACAGTTGTGTTCTGTGCAGTCAATTCCACAGTTGTCTGTAGACACAGTTCCACAGTTGTGTTCTGTGCAGTCAATTCCACAGTTGTCTGTAGACACAGTTCCACAGTTGTGTTCTGTGCAGTCAATTCCACAGTTGTCTATAGACACAGTTCCACAGTTGTGTTCTGTGCAGTCAATTCCACAGTTGTCTGTAGACACAGTTCCACAGTTGTGTTCTGTGCAGTCAATTCCACAGTTGTCTGTAGACACAGTTCCACAGTTGTGTTCTGTGCAGTCAATTCCACAGTTGTCTGTAGACACAGTTCTACAGTTGTGATCTGTGCAGTCAATTCCACAGTTGTCTGTAGACACAGTTCCACAGTTGTGATCTGTGCAGTCAATTCCACAGTTGTCTATAGACACAGTTCCACAGTTGTGATCTGTGCAGTCAATTCCACAGTTGTCTGTAGAGCAATTTCTGCAGTTGTGAGTTGAATTTGATAATATAGTCTAATAGTCACAAATAAAAACAATTTCAAGAAGAAGAAAGTTTTAAGTGGAAATTTTGGAACTGGTTGCCAGAGGGGGATTGGTTGAGTTGAATCTGATCTATTTAGATTGAAACCTTAATAAGTAGTAATTTAAACTGTCAACTGACGAAGAACAAACATGATCGCACGACAAATTATTCAAGAAAAGTATATAATCCATATTTTATCGAGGGTTTTCCTCTGGTATCTTAGGTTCGCGAAGCTAGAAATCTGTAGAATAATCCTTTAATCGTTTTGTTATGAAAAAACTCTCTTAGAAACTTATGTTTGTTTTGTAAAATTTGTTATCATTGCTAAATAAAGTTTTATAATATATATTGATGAGAATTGTGAGAATTTGTGTCAGATTATTGTTTGATTGCGGAGGTTTTCTCTGGTTCATCTGTCCTTCCTTTAAATGGGCTTTTTGTGATGTTAGAATATAGGGTGTCGTAGCATTGAGATTTTACCCCGTATTGGTGGCCAAACACAATGGTTAGTAGAATAACCACACTGAAACGTGGTGAACGGTTATTACCCACTATGTACAAATTAAACATATTTTTATTTTTAAAATCGAGAATTTACTTTATCAAAAAATGAAAATACTCGGATGTTTCGATCTTACCCTAGATATCATCGTCAGGTGTGAACCTGAGCTTCAATATGTCGTGAGCTACTTCAACTTCCACAGTTTTCGGTTCAGTGGACCCAGTCCTACTGTCCCAGACTCCACTTCCACAGTTTTCGGTTCAGTGGACCCAGTCCTACTGTCCCAGGCTCCACTTCCACAGTTCTCGGTTCAGTGGACCCAGTCCCACTGTCCCGGACTCCACTTCCACAGTTCTCGGTTCAGTGGACCCAGTCCCACTGTCCCGGACTCCACTTCCACAGTTCTCGGTTCAGTGGACCCAGTCCCACTGTCCCGGACTCCACTTCCACAGTTCTCGGTTCAGTGGACCCAGTCCCACTGTCTCGGATCCACTTCCACAGTTCTCGGTTCAGTGGACCCAGTCCCCACTGTCCCAGACTCCACTTCCACAGTTTTCGTTTCAGTGGGCCCAGTCCTACTGTCCCAGACTCCACTTGCACAGTTCTCGGTTCAGTGGACCCAGTCCCACTGTCTCGGATCCACTTCCACAGTTCTCGGTTCAGTGGACCCAGTCCCACTGTCCCAGACTCCACTTCCACAGTTCTCGGTTCAGTGGACCCAGTCCCACTGTCCCAGACTCCACTTCCACAGTTCTCGGTTCAGTGGACCCAGTCCCCACTGTCCCAGACTCCACTTCCACAGTTCTCGGTTCAGTGGACCCAGTCCCCACTGTCCCAGACTCCACTTCCACAGTTCTCGGTTCAGTGGACCCAATCCCACTCCCGGACTCCACTTCCACAGTTCTCGGTTCAGTGGACCCAATCCCACTCCCGGACTCCACTTCCACAGTTCTCGGTTCAGTGGACCCAGTCCCACTGTCCCGGACTCCACTTCCACAGTTCTCGGTTCAGTGGACCCAGTCCCACTGTCTCGGATCCACTTCCACAGTTCTCGGTTCAGTGGACCCAGTCCCACTGTCCCAGACTCCACTTCCACAGTTCTCGGTTCAGTGGACCCAGTCCCACTGTCTCAGACTCCACTTCCACAGTTCTCGGCTCAGTGGACCCAGTCCCACTGTCCCAGACTCCACTTCCACAGTTCTCGGTTCAGTGGACCCAGTCCCACTGTCCCAGACTCCACTTCCACAGTTCTCGGTTCAGTGGACCCAATCCCACTGTCCCAGACTGTTTTTGTTCACTCTTTTAACACGAGTCAATTAAACTTTAAAAGAGAGGAAACTGGAGCTATTATAACTGTGGTTTTTTAACTCTAGGGAATATTATTCAGAAAAGCATTTTCCCTCCGCCAAATATTACGACATATCTCTAGAGGCTTTAGATCTAGACAGTGAGACGTTAATCGCAACGCTGCGCTCTACCATCCTCCCTCTGCAGGGACTCGAACCTGATGGCATCGCTACACTCAGCCACGGCACGAACCCCTGCATCAGTAGACCGGGTGCGCAGGTACATGCGCAGCTTTCCGAACGAAAACTGGCGGCACCAATCAGATTGCTCGTTGTATAATCGTTGAGGCAAATTTCAAGGAAGAACTATAAATGGGAAAACCCGGGATAAAATAAAACGGGATTTCTGATTGGCTAAAAATCACATCATCTGAACTGCGCATGTATCTGCGCACACGGTCGATTATGGCACTGGGTTTCGTGCCGTGGCAATCTCGATGCCATCAGGTTCGAATCCCTGCCGGGGGAGGATGCGCTCTACAAGCGGCGGTTTTGTCGTGGTACTGAATGTAGCCAACCCGGCAGATATCCTTAAAACACTTTACCACGAACCTTGCCGATGAGCGAGTCGTAATCGACCTGTGGGCTCAGTGACAAACAAATTTGCAATCGGCGGAAAATGCTCGACAAACGCTTAAGGAAATGATCTGTAGCGGTTTTTAGATTCTGGAGCATCGACGACAAAGATTCTTGAATCTACTACACATAATGAGATTAATGGAAAATGAAAATGCGCATGAATCGCTTTGTATGCGTGGCCACCGCCTTATTTTTCATCTAGCCCATCTACTTCCCTTTGACTCTTAAAATAGAAAAATACACGGACCCTTGTCCGTCACGGTCTTGGTACTCGCCTTGCTTAAGCACAGTAAAATCTACCTGTTTTGTAATAAATTATCGAGTCCAGTTGTCGGGTTGATTGCACCCTGCGCAATCGTTCTGATAGTCAACACGGGTAGGGGCCCTGGTCGTAACGACGTGACTTCGATAGCGTAAAAATCTAGGCGCCTCCATATCATCCTCGCCGCAGAAACAAGCGCTGAAAGGCGGCTCGAATCCGGGTCATTTCGACGAGTATAACATTCCTGATTCTAGAGATGCCCGGTTCGTTTTCAAGTGCGTTCCGTACGCGCTGCCAGATGCGTTAATTTGGGAGTTAGCGATGGATATCGCTGTGATCACCAGCGATTTAGATTCATGCGTTAATTTCATGCTGTATTCTATTGTCAATAAACAGTTTCGACAAACTATGAAGCAAATGATAGCTGTAGCGGTCTTTAGATTGTGAAATAACGACGACAACCGATTCTCTTGACATTACCACGCTACGCACCCATCCAGCGGAACTTCTATTCCAGCAAAGAGGATTAAAACCAATAGATAAAAATTTTGAATGAATCCATTAAACCTTCGAAGGCCTGGAGTAGGCTACACTGACGTCCTGTCCAATGATGATATCAGGCCAAATAACCACGATTTCCGAAGTACATTTTCTCTTCGACATTTTAGCGCGCAAAATGAAATAATTTAAGTTTTTGTGCGGTGATTTGTGCGCGTTCTCGTGGAGGATGAAAAAATATTGATCTATGTCTCGAATCAGCCGCCATAGCTACAGAAATGAACTGATTACAAGTTCTTGCAGTTTAGAAAAGTGTTGGACCTGGGCGCCATTCGAGTCCGTGCCGGTGTATTTCCGCCCTAACGGGGTTTTTTTTACAAATCAGCCGAAATAAACTTGAGAAGGGGGATATTTATCGAAAATGTGAGCTTTGGGGAATTCCGGGAAATCGAAATTCCAATTTTTGGGGCTTGCACTGCAGCAATAAATCTACATTTCATTGCAATTTGGGTAATGTTTTAGAGCATCCACGAAACGGAAGTGATATTGGAAGAAACAAAATGGCTGCCTTTTTAATCGCTGAAGGGTTAGGGCCTAGATGGTCCAGGGTTTAGGGTCAAGAGGGTCCAGAGGGTTAGGTTTAGAGATAGAGGTTACGGGACCAACCGAAGGTTTGGAGACCCCACTAGTGCACGGGCAACGGGTTATCCCTGTAAAAAAGTAGTAAGAGTTAATTGTTGTAGTGAGGCGGTCTACGGGACGTTGATCCCTCGGGGCGTGTTCGTGTCGAGTCGTCGTATCCAGTCTTGTTCGGCTGCTTCGCGGATCGGTCTCGTGGAGCCTGGTAGGTGTTGGAGACCGTACACCCGAAAGTGTTGGCGGGTGTGGTCGACCTGGTTGAAGTGGTCCGAGACTGGAGTCGAATTCTTCGTTCTGATGCGAGACGTGATGTGTGACGCGTTCTCGTAGAGACATTCCGGTTTGGCCGACGTACAGCATGTTGCACTTGGTGCATTCGATGCAGTATATAATTTCACGGGTCGCGCAATTAATTGTGCTGCGGATCGCGTGCATTTTGTTGTGGCTGCGGCAAACGGTTGTTTCTCGGACGAGTGGACACGTACGACATCTCGGTGTTCTGCATTTATTGGTGCCTCGACGTCGGGTTGACGGAGTACTCTGAGTAGACCTGGAAATAGAAGAATTGGAAACAACGGAAGTATTTCGGTTAAGATGCGATGAAGAGGGGATTCGGGGAGGGGGTGGCTCTGTGGGTTTGAGCTGCGACGAAGTTAAGGAGATCTTTGAGACTCTTGTGTTTGGTGTAGGCGGAAACCGTGGTTACCTCGCCGTAGCCAGTTCCGTAAATCTGGTTCGGATGTTACGGGCTAGGGTTCGGTTGGCTTCGGAGTGAGGTAAGATAAGCGGTAGACGCTTCGGCGGTTCCGGCGTTGGCCCGTTGTTGTTCTCGTAGATCTCGTTCGGCGTGGTGCCGTAGAGCTTGGCTTTTGATGTGTCGCAGTTCGCGGTCTTTGTAGCCACGACCTCTGAGTACTTTAAGGAGGGTTCCGGACGCTGCGTGTAGGTCCGAATCGTTATTGCAGATGCGCCTGAACCGGAGAATTTGACTTTTAACTGGGTTGGGTACAGTGGTTAGAGTAAAACGCTCGTACGCGTACCGATCTTTCGTGTTCGAATCCCAATTTTTCGGTGTTATTTCTAAGTCCCATGTATTCGCGCATGCGCATTGGTTGTTTCGTGGATGCTCTGAAACATTAAACAACTTGCTATTTCATTGAATTTTGGAAGCGTTAACCAGTCCGAAATCGCCATTTAGGCAGATGAGCATGCGCATTACGGGAGGTCAGCCCGTGATAGAAGCGAAATGGACAGAACTATGAGTCACACTTGTAGACTGGTTACCTGGAGACCGATAACCAGTCTAAAGGGGAAAACCCAGAAGCTATTGATAGCGTTAACAACCCTGGCACAAATTCCATTTAGATTTATTGGCAGAGCAGAATTTTGACCGTTTTTTTAATGATTATTCGAACACGACAGCAAACTAGTGACCTTTATTCACTTATCTTTCATTGAATAGTGAGTTTCAAACCCAAACTTAACATGAGAACAGGATAGGTGGGCCTGTTTAACCGCTATTTCGACCCCTCTAGTCAGTCAGACTACGCCCCACATCCAGTTTTCATCAACTAGAAATGCTTCAATTTGAAAGTGAAACTAGATAAAGTCTATTTTTGTCTGACACCGATTATTTAGGGTTATTTCCGCTAAAATTTTGAATAAATAGACATTAGGATTCAGTTCCACAGTCGTTAGTTAGAGTTATAAACTCTTAATAGTCTTTCAGACTAAAATTGACCTCATCCTTTTAAAAGAAAAAACTGACGCAAATCTAATACTTTCATCCTCGTGGCCTTAGTTAAAATCAGTGACATTGTCAACGAGTGATCGTCTCTTAGTTTTGAGTCAAATCTTATCTCAGATCTGTGAACGGTCGGACTCTCGTATTTGGGCCATATGCCACAAATTAGGCAAACTATTTTTCAACGATCCGATGAATTATTATTTTTCTGACTGAACTTCGCTTACCTTCTTAAACCTCTCTACTACAGATAGCCAGAGCCGGAGGGAATACCTCCCCTTCAGCCTCGGCCTGTCAGGCCTACACTAAAATGATTAGCGACGAACTCGTACGGAATCGGTGATTTTTATCTAACGGAAGTTCGATGACACGCCATCTTGTGGCCTATTCCCCGGTCCCGAATTTTGTTGACAGAATTTTATCAGTACTGATAACGGAAATTTAGAAATAATTCCAAATATCCTCTGATAATCACCGTCGGCAGTCGAGTTTTATCGGCGGTTAGATTTAAACGCGATCAAACAAAACCCGCGACTGAATTCTATTGATAACGAGCACGTGCCAAATTTGGCCCGGAACAACTGTTCACACGGGTGCCAAATGGGCCCGAGCCTGTTTGGCCCAGGCCAAATTTGGTACCGACCAAAAACGTCGGACCAGCAGGGTCTTAGCCAGAAATGAATATGTACCTATCAAAATTGGAACATCCGAAATAATCAGCCAGTCCAACTCAAGTGGTGCCGCAGGCGACACCCGAGGTGCCCGAGCCTAATTTTAGCACCAGAAAAATGATTGCATTTGAATTACAAGTTCTTATATTTCTAGGTTGTATGAATGGATGAATCAATATGAGGAATCAGTCGAGGAATCTGCAGCAGTGTTTAGTGATCATACTGTTGATTCTAATCCCGAACAACAACAATCCACAAGGGTTTAGAGTCAAGAGAAATACCGGTAAGATACTTTGACACCAGTGCAAGAACATTTCATCGGAGTATCGTGGAAAATGTATTACGTAAAATAAAACTTAAAGGGCAAATGCCATCAAAATAGAATATTGTGTAAAATTCATTTTCAAATGTGATGTATTCACAAATATCAAATATGGAACTGGTTTGAATTTTAACGTGATAAAACGACGCAATAAATCGCGAGAGACGATTGGAGTTGTACTGGACAGTGTGAATGTATTGAATTTTAGTTCAGCCATTACTGAGAAATATGACTTTTAAATCGCTTAGATTTAGCGCTGTAGGTCAGTGAATACCGTGAACAAATGATGTTTATTTTATTGATCATACATAGGCTACGCGTACTAGCGCGCACATGTGCTTGTGTTGATTGTCGTAGTTAACATCATAAATAGCGCCACCCGTCGGTTGAATATGAACTATACGCACGGAGTGAAGGATAAATAGATAACTATTCCGCTAACTATTACGACTAATTTGTGCTCCTTTTTTCAATAAGTCACATCTCGGGTCGCTATATGTACTAAACTAAAGTTTCTTCTGGTAAAAAAATCGCGGAAAGTACAATTTTGATGGCATATGCTCTTTAACACCAGACTTGGAAACTTGTATTTGAAGTACACAATGATAGTAGCTTATCAACCACTTGAACTGGTAAGGCAAAACAAAAATGATACCTTGTTTCTCCGCGCAGCGGCCGGGTCGTTTTATTGTAAAATATGATAATATTTGTAAACAGTTCATTTTTATAGCTGCCCGGGGTCTGTTCACAACCTCTTCACTACTGCAGATAAGGTAATGCCCCTCACCAGGACTGGACAGTGTGAATGTATTACCGGGTACAAGAATATTACGTATATTGTGTATTTGATATTTCAGCACCTGATGGAGTTGTACTGAACAGTGTGAATGTATTACCGGGTACTAGAATATTACGTATATTGTGTATTTGATATTTCAGCACCTGATGGAGTTGTACTGGACAGTGTCAATGTATTACCGGGTACAAGAATATTACGTATATTGTGTATTTGATATTTCAGCACCTGATGGAGTTGTACTGGACAGTGTGAATGTATTACCGGGTACAAGAATATTACGTATATTGTGTATTTGATATTTCAGCACCTGATGGAGTTGCACTGGGCAGTGTGAATGTATTACCGGGTACAAGAATATTACGTGTATTGTGTATTTGATATTTCAGCACCTGATGGAGTTGTACTGGACAGTGTGAATGTATTACCGGGTACAAGAATATTACCTATATTGTGTATTTGATATTTCAGCACCTGATGGAGTTGTACTGGACAGTGTGAATGTATTACCGGGTACAAGAATATTACGTATATTGTGTATTTGATATTTCAGCACCTGATGGAGTTGTACTGGACAGTGTGAATGTATTACCGGGTACAAGAATATTACGTGTATTGTGTATTTGATATTTCAGCACCTGATGGAGTTGTACTGGACAGCGTGAATGTATTACCGGGTACTAGAATATTACGTATATTGTGTATTTGATATTTCAGCACCTGATGGAGTTGTACTGGACAGTGTCAATGTACTACAGGGTACAAGCATGTTACTGTCGCAGGAAGGTAAAACTGTTAGTATTACCTGTAAACAGAGCAGCTCTACAGCAACTGGTGTTGAATTCCAGCTACTAGTGAACAGTGGAGCAGGAGGCACCTGGACTCTGTTACATACAGCATCAGCACCAGTTTGGGATATTGTACTTGACGCTGGAAAACAGTATAAATGTGTAGCCAAGAATTCTGCTGGAAAGAAGGAAAGTCAAATCTACCAATCGGATGTAATCAGTGAGTATTGCCCGTTCTTTTTGACGTAAAGACACAGGTAAACACAAAAAAGTTAAGAGGAAAATCGATCATAGCATGATTGAAGAAGCCATGTTTTCACATGTGTATCCATAATAAGGGTGGCTCCAAACATGTCTGAATCACGGCAATATGACCAGTCTTAGTTTTCATTGCTATTGTGGATGTTTTCATTTTTTGATACGGATTCTCTGTGGTTTGATTTCATTCGTCATAAATGTTCACTAATTCATCGTTGTAACTGAAAACCATGTGAAACTGAGAGAAACTGTTAATTTAACTTAAGAACCATCCGCGCTTGCCAGGGATTGATTGCTTCCTTCTGAAACTCACTCCCTACCTGGCCAGTCCAATACATCTCCCGAGATTTCTTGGGCACATAGGTTGCGGAAGCCAATCAGACACATTGTTTTTACCAGCAGATTCGCTTCGCGTTTGGTTGGCTGGATATATAGACTGGTGACCGCTTATTGGGCAATGCAATTGACCAATGAAGGGTTTGCGGCCAGGGTTTGTGTTAACGTGAGCTTAAGCGGGCGGCAATCGAACCCTGGCAAGCGAGGATGATTCGAACAAAATGCAAAGGACCTGAAACCTCACTGTTTCAGCTCTTAAAAATCGTTCTAATATTTTCATTTATTTGTGTAGAGTTGCCATTTTAAATTTGTATTTCATCAATAAAACATAGAGACCGATAATACTTTCATCAGGTGAATGAGTCAAGTACTATCTGTCTCTATGTTCTACTGATTCATTCATTCAGTTCATCTTAAATCGATTTAAGAGTTGATGCTTTTCGTTTGCCAGTTTCACTCCGATATAGATTTGATTTGTGAATGTTTTCATGTAAATCTATTATAGGTATAAAGATAAATGAAAATCCGTGTAAGGCAGCTCAATTCCAACCATCACTGGCTTGTACTTGTAAAGCCACTAGTAAGATTGGTAATCCAAACATCAAAGTAAAATGGTATGCTGATGGAAAACCTAATGATTTAACGGAAATTGACAATATCCGCGATCAAGGGGTAAATACTCCGCTGAAAGATGGAATTATCAACAGGAATCAGATAGGTTATGAAGCTGTGAAGAAATCAACATTTATTCAATGTCGATTGAGGAAATACAATGAGATACAACTACAGAGACCACTTCAATTTCAAATACTACATCAAACTGTGATGGATGTTACGTGTAAGTAAAAAAGACATGTTTATGCCCCAGGCTTGATTTTAACTGAGAGGGGATAGATTTACCCGCGTCGGAATATGCCGTCGCTGCCGCGAGTGACGTTGACAGCCTGGAGGACGCAATTGTTGACCGATTTTTTTCAAACTTGGTACACAACTGGGGCATCACTTTGGCCAGAACCATATCATAAAGTGGGTCGATGCGGTTCACATTATGGTCACCAGGGGCCGCCATGAGAAACGACGTTAACAGTCTAGAAGCCGCTGTTGTCGACCGATTTTCTTAAAACTTCATACATGAGTAGGGCTTCACTTGGGGGAACCCTATTTGAGATTAAGTTGATGCGATTTAAATTATGGCCACCAGGGGAAAACAGCCCAGAGGCTGCAACTGTTGATCAATTTTTTGATACTTTCTAACGCATTTACCACAAACCCTGTAACTTCACGTGTGGCGGTGAATTTCGGGTCGCTTTGCCTCATTCTAGTTATGAGAGAATTTCCAGACAATATCATATTGACGTCTGGTATGAGTTAAGGATATTTATACAGGAATGTCCCTGTCATATTTTAGATTGCCCGACAAACGACTTATGTCGCATGAGACCTGAACAAGTTTCAGGAGTCACTCAAACGTGTCCCCTGATAATCAAACATTAATTAAACATTTATGGGAGGGTTTAAGTAAAACTTTGTACTGCCCTGGCTTTTGTACAGCCTGATATCAGCCAAACACCTGCCACCACGAATGATATATTTTTCCATATTTAATGGATGAACATTTTCTCATAGTTAAACGGGTCCAGTAGAAATATGAAAAGATGATAAAATGATTAAGTAAATAATTAATGATATCTAAAAAGTACATTTATATCTTTTTCTTTCAGATTTTCCCGATAGAATTCAAAGACGAGGTACTTTCACCGGACAACCTGATATTAAAACTGAAGGAGAAAATGTAGACTATATTTGTAGAACAGAAGGTGGGAGGCCCGATCCTACAGTGATATACCAACAGAAGAGAAGAGGTTCTGAACAATGGGAAGCAATTCCTCCTGATCCACAAACTAAAAGAGTAGCACTCAAAGGGCATTTAAAAGGTTTTGACACGACCTACAAGTTCAAAGCTAATTTCAAACAGCACAATGGAACGTCATTTCGATGTGCTGTAAAGGAGAACCTTACGTTTCCAGAACCTCAGCAATTTAATCCAATCATTGTTCATTGTAAGTAACAGATTTATTTGTTGTATTTGAGAAATCTTCCTAAGAATAACAGCATGGGTGGATCTAGGATTTTTCAAAGGGGGGGGTCTGCGAGACGGGCGATCGAAAATAATTTTATAAAATTGTGAAAAATCCTCGGGAAAATGGTGGAATTCGATGAAATCTTGCTGCTGAGTCATAGTGCTGCGGTTACGATGAAGTGATGATAATTCTAATGAGATACCCACACGATTCATGGGGAAATGTATTTATCTAAAATGTGTCATTATAATTTACAATTTTGGTTGTATCTTAAACGTTTTCGCAATCGCAAAAATTCAGATTATTTTGATTGGTTAAATGACCGTTTATCGGACACAGACTATAAAGTTTAGCGGAATGGCTGTAACCGAACGAAAAAGAGGGTCTCATGACAAATATGGGTCGGATCTTCACTGATATAATGACATATACACAGCGCTGGGGTGATAGCTGCGCTACTGTAAGATCTGATTCTGAGGCAGAGAAGTACCAATCTCATGGGGCCTACTGCAAATAATCTCAAACCATTTTCATCTTCGGTTTTCCATAGACAAGTTTTTGAAAATGGCTCATAGATTTGAGTGGAAAGGTCAAACTATCAGATAGTTTTTTTTTTTTTATCGTGGGTTTTTGTCGACCATTTTCATCTTCTTAATTCAACAAACAGTGCGAGTTATCAGAAACGCTTCATAATTTCGATGTGAAAAGATTTGCTGATCTCGCGCTGAGACATGCTTGCTCGTGGGGGCGGGGGTTTCACGGTTGCGAATTTGATTCCTCAACCGAGTCAATCATGACCTAGCGCGCCGATATCTGCCGAACTGCCGTGAAGATTAGAGCTATTTACATGAAAAGACCTTTTACAAATTTTTCGGGAGGCATTAGAGGGGGTACAGCTAGCCACCCTATTCACCCCCTAGATCCGCCCCTGATAAATGTATAAAGTTTTCCCTGCTACGATACCCCAGGGGCCGGTTGCATAGTCATGGCTTAGACTTAATACCAGTCTAAGACCAACTTAGTTCTATAGCCAATCTAACTACTTAAGACCAGTCTTAAGATTTAAGACCACTTATGGACTTAAGTCACGACTGTGCAACTGGCCCCAGGCCTTTGTAGACCTATCCGCCCTTAGTATAGTCAGGAGCGTGGCAGGAATTTCACAATGTCAAGTTCCAATCCCTACCAAGGGAGGAACGTGGCAGAGTCTCACGATGTCATCAGGTTCGAATCCCTGCTGAGAGAAGATGGGTCTACTATGACAGGGCTTAAGAACTGTGCTAGGTCAGATATTACTTTTACTAATGTTTTGTTTGTTTTTCAATCAGATTTTGCTGCACCAGTTTACAAGAAATCCAGTGAAAATGAAACAAATGCAGCGTATATTGTAACAGTCAATAGTAACCCATTGACTCAACAAGTTACATGTGACCCTCCAGCTGTCGTTCAAAAACTATCAAACTCTCAGTGGAATATAACGATACCTCTCGTAAATAGTACCACAACTGACTATAGAGGGCAGTGTTTGGCTGATGGTAACAAAGAAAGGGTCATTGATGTCGCTGGTTATCATCACGCCGGTCCAACTGATGAACCAGGTAAGATTCCGCGTCAGAACTGGACTTGTTGACCCCACTCAGCGCGGGACTTAGGCAAAACGTTTTGTGAAAAACGTGTTTTCTGTTTTGGCGAAACAAATGTTATTTCGTGTGCGGCTAGGTTAATTCTCAATTTGAAGCTAAGCTCAGGTCCGTATCATGTTGTCGGAAACGGTCTGCGATGTTTTCATCGGGAATTCTGAAAATTTGATGCGTTTTAGGCGCATTTCCAGCGAATGTTAGTGAATAGAGTTCATATGAAAAAGTCGCTGAAACACAATGCGTAATCTAATGAATTTTCTTTGACAAAATTAGCGGAACTCGGGATCTTCGTGGGTTCGCACCCAACACACCCCCCTTGGGTACGGGCCTGATACTATTTCTAATTACAGGGAATATCATGCAGGTGTGAAGTGGCCTAGTTTACAAAGTAGACCTACAAATCAAAACACGCTCAGTAAAAATGAGACACCGCGTGTGGAAAGTTGTTTATCGATACTTTGGTTTTTTGGATTTTGTACGTAATGTGTCTTCGATGGTGATTTCTAGGTCATTTCTGCCAACTTTTCAATGATTGAAAAGTTGTATTTTTGAAGAAAAGTTTGATGTACTTTTTTGACATGATGAAGGTGAAGTTCCTTGTTCCTTTATATTGTTTTACCAATGTATGTGTTATTTTGAATCGCGCCAATATTTGAATTTATAAAGTACTTTGGTAAACAAGGGTCAAGGAGTATGAACAAGTTCTATTTTCTAAGACCTAATCAAAATGGCCGTAGCCAATCAGTGATGAGTATTACTACCACTGTTCTTACGACTAGATGACCGCGTCATAATTCGACCTGAGCTTAGTTTAAGTCGTCTAAATCTAAAGCCATCATCTGGGTAGTCACATAACTGTGGGTCAATTTTTGTTTGCAATTTAATTCACGAAAATTGTAAAAAAGATTTCGATACGTCAACATAGTGGAGTCTTGTGATGTCATCAGATTTGAATCCCTGCACAGGAAGAACAGGATGACTTGACTCTCAGTATTAACTGAACTCAGCGTATTACATTCAAATAATACTTTAGCATTTTCTACTTTCTATTTCGAAACTGTTTGACCCGATCGAGGAACTGTTAGTTGTTCGCATTTCGAAAACAACTTATTTACTTTATTTAGACGCTATTTGAGCTTTGAAATTATGGAACAATAAATTTTTGTTTGACCTAGTTAATTATTCAATTCAATTGCTGTTACTTTTATCAATAGTTACAATAGAATAATTTCTAGCTTTATATAATTCAATTGCTGATTTGTTTGAATTTCAGTTCCAGATGAAGGGATTGGGGGAATAGTGTTTGGTGTACTGATATTACTGATTCTGATAATACTGTTTATACTGTGTCTTTGTGGCTGCTGTAAGTTTGACCTAAAACCATCATTTAATCTGAAAAACAATAACAGACAAACTTGAAATAAAATACTGTGTTATTTCTAATTGACAGTGCGGTGCAGAAAACCTGATGATCAACTGTGTAGATGTGGAAATTGTAAGTCCTGTAATAATTCATTATACATAATGCTTAAAATTGAAAAAAATAGTTTACAAGGCTGGAGGGAGTCAAGGGTCCCAAGGTGGTACACAGTTGATTCTCGATTCTCAGTCAAAATTTTAAATTTCGGGACCCTAGTTGCAGAGTCTTATTCAAAAAGTGGTCGTAAAGTATTAGACTGGTCTTAAATTGTTAGATTGGTTATAGAAACCAAAATGAGCTTAGACTGATCTTAAGCTGTTAGATTGGCTATAGAACCGAAATCAGCTTAGACTGGTCTTAAGCTGTTAGATTGGTTATAGAAACCAAAATCAGCTTAGACTGATCTTAAGTGGTTAGATTGGTTATAGAACTAAAATGAGCTTAGACTGGTCTTAAGCTGTTAGATAGGCCACAGAACTAAAACTGTCTTAAACTGGTCTTGAATCTAAGCCATCACTGTGCAAATGGCCCTATTACAAAACATTTAGTTCATTGTCGATTGAAATGATTGTACACTGACAAGACTGTTCCCGACAGTGGCAGATAATTGAGAGTTCATGAGATCTGAAATTATAGCCTCACCTCTAGATATGCTTGATATTGCATACATGGGTTCAAGATCAATATAATTTTGTGTGCTCGCATTTGAACGGAAAAATGATAATTCAAAAAATAATTAGTCACTCCAAACATAAAAATACTGTATTTTGTTTTCCAGTGCTGTGTATCTATAGAAAACCTGCTGATAAACTGTTTAGATGTATTTGTCGCACCGAGGACTCGTCGGACGATGAACTATGTGTTTGTTGTTGCTGTAAGTGTCATAGAAAAATACCATCGTAGAATCGTAGAAAGGATTATCGCAAATTAGAATAATTTGTTTGTTTGTTTTAAGTGACTTGCAAATTACCTGCTGCCGATGAACCTGATAGTAAGGATGCCTCCTCAGATGAACTGTGTCATTGTTGTTGCTGTGAGTTCTATATATAAACTGATAATGATTAATAGTCAGTAACTGTAGAATAAACTGTTGTATTATTTCTATTTGCAGTGGTGTTGAGAAGTGAGCCGTGTACATGTAATTGCTGTAAGTTGTATTAACATTGAAAACATTGATGATTGATCCTGCAAAATTAACTGTTATTGTCATTGGACATTCATACAATTGAATTCAAAGTCTAAGAGTGTTTGAGAGTCTTCGTTCACAGTTGGTATTGATGTTAATAATCTTCAGACCGAGTTCATCGTAGATGATTAAAATCAGTTTTGTTTAAACACGAGAAAGTTTCACAGTATCATCAGTTCAATTGTGGCCTCAAAATGAATCATAGCATTAGCTACGTTTATGGATAGCATTAATATTATCCTATTTCTCTGGTGGATCAGTTGGTTAGGTTTTGTTGTGTGTCAGGTGATTGTGCTTCATGTAAATAAACAGTATTTCTGTTTTCTAATTAACAGTACCGTGTTTGTGTCCGAAATCTAAAGATGTGATTGAATTGTTGCGTTGGACAAGTGAAACCTGGTATGAAAAAGGTAAGATTCTCTCACATGATTTACTGCGCATATTCTCAGATATCGGTTTGATAATGTTTAGGTGTTGTTTTCTCTTTGTAGATCATGAGAATTGGGTGAAAACACGTGACCAACTGCAGCCGGGTATTTATAGAATTATTAACCCTTTATTTCTATAACATGTAGAATATCTCGCATGAATACAGTTCATAGTTTTAGAAATCATCCACTAATCATCTGAATGATATACATGTACAACAGATATTGCTTCATTTGTATCACACAATCACAGTTGTAATTTATAACCTCGAGTTAATGCTTTTGCTAATCACTTCAGTAGTTCAAAGATTGTCATGATTGCAATCAAGATGGCTGACTGGTGGCTATTTTTGTTTGGCAAAATAAGCTATTTTTTCTAATTTTTGAAGATTTTTTTATCAATTTTTGTAAGGTTTATTTGCGGCCTAAAAATTGGCATAATTGTCCAGATGGCTGACTGGTGGTCATTTTTGTTCGCTGAAAATGAGTTTTTGCACATTTCAAAGGTTTCTTGAGAAATATCAAAGATGTTTTGATATTTTGTATGAACACTGTATCTAGCTGTTCACGTGTCTTGAGGGTTGATGTATGCGTGTATCAGCTCCATGGTAGCCATTTTTCTTCCCAAAAATAAATACTATTTGCACATTTATTAAGTTATCTATAGAGAAACTTTAAAGATGCTTTCATAAATTTTTCCCGATGTTTGGTTTATACATGTATCTACCCTAGACATATCAGCAGTTCTGAAATTTGAATCATCGGAATCAAGATGGCCGACTGGCGGCTATTGTTTGGTAACATCAGCACTTTTTGCACAATTTACTGACTCATATGTGGAACCAGCATGTTATGTTTTATTGTTTGTTTTTGGTAGATGTTTAATGCAATTAACTCACAATTAACTCACAATTTCTATCTGTGAAGCACATTTGTAATAATGGCCTCCTAGATTAACTCACTGGATACAATGGAAACTCGTTTACGCAATGAAATAAACCAAATAATTTGGACCAAGAAACTTTTAAATTTTTCCATGCATTTCAGGTGTCATCTCTTAGGGCTACAGTTATTTTGGCTCACGTGGCAACCTATCAATATATTATCATATATTATACATTATGTAATTGTTCTTTATTGATGAAATTAACATTACATTACTTAAACATTTATTCAAACCGTAAAAGATGACTGCCTCCGAAATCTCCCTATGACATCATCAAATTGCTTCTAGTGTTCGGTTCTATAGACCACTGCCAGATGGGAGAAAATGATCCAATCAATTTGATGATGTCATAGGGGGATTTAGGAAGAAGCTGAGTTGTAAAACGAGGTTCCGCTGTACACAGAAGGCTTTATATACAAGATGGTCGTTTCTCAATATTTTTCTATCGTGGAAATCTTCTTCTGACCAGAAACTGGTCAATTACGTCATCACTTGGCGATCAATGATTCCACTTGTGGCAAGTGAGGATCCACCAGGTGTCGCTAGTGTGCAGTAAGACCAATAAAGGATTCTGCTCACAGCAAGTGAGGATCCACCAGGTGTCGCTAGTGTGGAGTAGGACATCAACTACTGCTGCAAGAGAGGATTCCACTTGTGGCAAGTGAGGATCCACCAGGTGTCGCTAGTGTGGAGTAGGACATCAACTACTGCTACAATAGAAGATTCCACGTGAAAATGAACTATATGTGAGAAACACCCTTAATTAAAGAACGCTTTTAAATGTCGCTTTTTCATTTATATTCGTAGCTGGAGACTTTGAGGTCATTGAAACATTCAGTGCAGGTATAATCATTGTAATATCATTTGACTTGAAAAAAATATGAATTCAAAATGTTCGTTTGTAAAACAACTGTTTGTTTGTGACGTCAGTGATTTCATTTGAAACTTAATTTACTATGAATTATCTATTTCTCTTTTATAGAAATTGTAAGAATTATTGTTGATGTTTACGGAACTGAGAATGATTGGGTGATAACAAGAGATAAGGATAAACAAGGTAAGAGGAGTGAGAGGTAAGAGTAGTGAGTGGTAAGTGTAGTGAGTGAAAAGAGTAGTGAGAGGTAAGAGGAGTGAGTGGTAAGAGTAGTGAGAGGTAAGAGGGGTGAGTGGTAAGAGTAGTGAGAGGTAAGAGGATTGAGAGGTAAGAGGAGTGAGAGGTAAGAGGAGTGAGAGGTAAGAGTAGTGAGTGGTAAGTGTAGTGAGTGGTAAGAGTAGTGAGAGGTAAGAGTAGTGAGAGGTAAGAGGAGTGAGAGGTAAGAGGAGTGAGAGGTAAGAGTAGTGAGTGGTAAGAGAAGTGTGTGATAGGTGGAGAGTGTTGTGTCAGTAATCGTTGAGGTGATGTGGGTCTCTGATGCCAGGGAGGAACAGAACTGGAACAGCTTTCGTTGGTTGGTTCCAATCATGGATACTGTCTGTCTCTAAATATGACACTTCTGCCTCCTATCTTCATCCAACAGTAATTCAAACTGTTTGATGCACAGTTTATTTGAATATTGAACAAATACTTTCTATATTTCATTTCAGCAATAGCTATCAGAGAATTCCTGTTTGGACAGTTATCACATGATCAAAGTAAGTTATTGTTTACCTATAGTTTGTTTTAACTTCATATACATGATTACATGCACATGTGTGTTTGTTATGTGAACATGTACATGTGAGTTATCCATACATGTACATGTCAGTTATGGGAACATGTACATGTTACGTTTAAATGGACTTCTGAGTACTTCTGCATACATGTACATACATGTTAGTAATACATACATGTATGTACATGTATGTGCACAAGTAGATGTGAGTGATGTTAACATGCACACGTGAATTCCTGTAACATGTTGAGTTCACTTGTGCAAATGAGTTCAGATTACATGGAGTTTGATCAATATATTTTCAGGTATGTTAGATTTGGTGAAAGAAATCCTAAGTAAGTTTACGAAACGACTCAATATTTCCTCTTCAACTCGAATCTTGGATTCAAATGTGTTTATAATTATCTATTGACAGGAAAATACGCGAGAATAAACAATTTAAAAACGAAACTATCAAATGAGATCGGTAAGAGTTGATTGAATACAGTAATTGATGTAATGAGTTTATTGATTATTATTCTACTGTCAACTCATTTTGTAAATGTATTACAGATACATTACTGAACAAGAAGAGGTCAATAGATGGCGCTGATGCAGTTTACAATAGAGATGAAGGTACCGCACTATTATTCACTGATATTCACTGTTCACAGCTAGAGAGTTTGTAATCTGTAAACCTGATAGAAGCGGCCGGTAGAGAGTTTTTAATCTGTAAACCTGATAGAAGCGGCCGGTAGAGAGTTTGTAATCTGTAAACCTGATAGAAGCGGCCGGTAGAGAGTTTGTAATCTGTAAACCTGATAGAAGCGGCCGGTAGAGAGTTTGTAATCTATAAACCTGATAGAAGCGGCCGGTAGAGAGTTTATAATCTGTAAACCTGATAGAAGCGGCCGGTAGAGAGTTTGTAATCTGTAAACCTGTTAGAAGCGACCGGTAGAGAGTTTATAATCTGTAAACCTGATAGAAGCGACCGGTAGAGAGTTTGTAATCTGTAAACCTGATAGAAGCGGCCGGTAGAGAGTTTGTACTCTGTAAACCTGATAGAAGCGGCCCCGGAAGAGAGTTTGTAATCTGTAAACCCGATAGAAGCGGCCGGTAGAGAGTTTGTAATCTGTAAACCTGATAGAAGCGGCCGGTAGAGAGTTTATAATCTGTAAACCTGATAGAAGCGGCCGGTAGAGAGTTTATAATCTGTATACCTGATAGAAGCGGCCAGTAGAGAGTTTGTAATCTATAAACCTGATAGAAGCGGCCGGTAGAGAGTTTGTAATCTGTAAACCTGATAGAAGCGGCCGGTAGAGAGTTTGTAATCTGTAAACCTGATAGAAGCGGCCGGTAGAGAGTTTGTAATCTGTAAACCTGATAGAAGCGGCCGGTAGAGAGTTTGTAATCTGTAAACCGGGTCAGGGTCAAACTTAAGTTATAGCAAAATAATGAGACATATATTGATTTCTTCAAGTGGTTAATGTTTTAACATGTTTCAGGTGAAATTCATGTTAGTTTTATTACGCAATTGAATGAAGAGAAAAGACCCCTGACAGACAAAGAGAAACAGTTCAACAGAGATGGTGAGTAAAACTATGAATTCTATCTCCAGTTGAGTTCCAGTTTGATGTTTGCGCACAGCGAATTGCCAACAAGTTTTAAAAGTGCTTTATTCTGACACAAAGTATCAATTTTCACTGAAAATGCATTTTGAAATATGTCTTCCAATGATTCGCAAAATTAAGCGAGTGGTTAAAGAGCTACTACTTTATGTGAATCACTGAGCTTATACTGGAAGCTAAAAACATTTTATATATTGTAGTTTTTGTCAGTTTCAAATCCTCAGTAAACGGTTTTAATGTATTTGCATATTTTCAGTTGCTTCAGCAGTTGAAGCTATTGTTGATTTGTTTGCTAAAATGTCCGGTAGGTTCCATAAATCATTTCAGTAAAAATACTGTGGAGTTTGTTGTGGAATCATTGAATAATTGATTGTGTTTATTTTTACTGTAGATGCTGAATTATGTGAACGAGGAATATTCAACATAAAACGTAGGTTTTAATTCTCATTTTATCCTCAAATGTTTATAAATACATGTGCTCTATAATCTACTTTACATGTACATGTGAGTTCTCTGTACATGTACATGTCAGTTCTCAATACACATACATGTTAGTTCTCTGTACATACGTATACAACTGAGTTACGTGTACATGCGACTTTTCTTACTTGTGAGTTCTGAGCGAAATATTTTCTTCAAATACTTTTTCGTTATATTTCAGCTACTGTTGAAATTGCTGGTAAGTTGTAATATTCACTATGATGTTTAAACTGGAGTCTGTTCATTTATAACTGAAATATCACTGTATCTTTTTATAGAAATGTTTGTGAAAGATACACTTAATAAAGAAGTTAAACAACAGAATGGTGAGTGTTCAGTTAATCTAGGAATCTATCAAGGGAGGAGGGCTTACGACTATAAACTGATTACAAATTAAAAATATTTTGTCTAATTACAGGAAAACTAGTCACACAAATAGAAAACCAGAAAGTAACTGATGAAACAAAGATAGGTTTGTTATACGATAAACTAATTATCATAATTTATCCATAATTTATTGAAATATTGTCAGTGAATCTTGTTTATTAAACTATCTCCCGGTACTGAAAACATGTAGTTAGAAATTAACCCCGCGATAGTTATACCTTTATGGTTGGTATTACAGAAATGGGAGTGGCTGACCGGGACCGTTCTGTGAGCAAAGATATCTGTGGTAAGACTGAAAATGTTGTTCTTTCCTTATTTTTCACGCTTATTACAAATCATTTCCTTAATGAAAAATCCGAAGTACAATAAAACCAGCTAGACCCGGTGATGTAGAACAATTGGTAACTTTGTCGAAATTCATCCGCTTTGTGGGAAATTTAAGGTTTTATAAAACCCGATAACCCAGATGTATATGGATGAAATTCTAGTTTGAACTGATCTGATCAATATTCATGTTATTTTATTCTATTCATTTGTAGAATCAGTTTTATTGGCGTCAAGTTTGCAGAAATTAGAAGAGAACAAACATTCTACAGAACTAGATAAAAGTAAGTTTAAACTTTCTTTGTCCCTAGAACTAAATTTACCGAGTATTTGATGACCATGAATTGAAGATGAAATTTATCGATGTCATCGGATTATCAGAAGCATCTGTTATGATTCAGAGCCAAGTTTTAAGTGGTGTTAAACTAAGAATGTTGCTAGGTGACAGTTTGTATCGATATGAATAATCTTCAGACTGAGTTCATCGTAGATGATTAAAATCAGTTGTGTTTAAACGCAAAGAAGTTACCCAGTATCGTCAGTACAAAATCAATCAGTTTTAAGAAACCGTGTTTGGATTGTCATGCATACATCACATTGGGTAGCTCTGAGAATATCCAAATCATATCATTAGAGGCTAGCTGAGGGTGATTTCTGTCCAAATGTTCCATTTTGGGAAATTATTTTTTCATTTATTTATTTCATTGTTCAACTATATTTTCAGGTATTTTTGAAATAAGCCGAGATGTTTTAGGTAAGAACTAAATATTACTAACAAACTATAAATACCGAGGTCTAGGGTCGAGAGCAGACGCTTTAAAAGAAATTTCTAGCGGACAAACTCTCAATTTTCTGATAAAAAACTTGTTGGATTGAATTTTAATCAGATATTTGAAAAGAAGTTTAGATTAGAAGTATTGATTTTAGCAGTAGTTGATGCTGTGTTTGATCAAACCTAATCATGAATTATTCTTTTTTTCAGAAATGAAATTGAAAATCGCAGTTTTCAAATCTATCAAAGGTAAGAGGTCTCTGTATGGAATATACATCAGAGTCAGCAGGGTTTGTTCTATCATTTTCCAAGATTCAACCTGAGCTCAATTTGTTTTCTGAGAACTCAATTTCAGTTCTGATGTCATTTTCCTGGTAATTTATCTTCACGAATCACTTCTAGAATTGTACGCCGGACGAGCTGAAAGATTTCAGAAAGAACTCAAAGAGAAACTGAAACAAGAGGAAAATGAAGAGAGAAAAAATGAGGAGGAATTGAACAGAATAATTCACAGTTCAGTTTGTCAGGCGTTTAAATATATCACTGATATGAATGAAAGTAAATATCGATTTTATATATCAAATTATAAATGTCACATATTATGTGTGAATGAATGCACATGTAACATGTTGGTTCTTTGATACATTTCAGAAACTCTGATGGATAATAAAGTTGTAGGATATGGAGGTTTGTAAATAGTTCAATCACAAACCAGTTTTTATCATGAATAATCAGTTTGATTTTCTCTATTTATATTTCAGTGAGTCCAGAAGAGATAAGTGAGTTCTGATTGATATTTATAAGTATTCTCAGTAGACTGCGCGCTTGCCGCTGATTTCATGTTGTAATTCGTCATAGTTACCTGTTTATAAGTTGTTTGTTTCTATATTGATAGATTCTAAACTACATGAATTAGCCGATAAAGAGTTTAAAGATAAGAAAGGTACTGTACACATTACAAAGTGTGAAATTCAACATGTTTTATTTTTAAATCTTATTGATGTTTAATATCAATGTTTATTACAGTCGGTAGATTTAATCAAATAAAGACACCTGAAGAAATAGTGACTCTAACACTGAATATACCGGCACAACTCCGCACTGGTAAGTGACTATACACTGAAACTGTGCAGAATGTAAATATTTCACTGAGTTGAGAATCAGGCAACTCAGTTTGTCACAAACTTCCGAATGTGTATTTATACAATTTTTACAGTGTTGGATTCAGCTGAAAGATATCGCGTTATTCTGTGGGATAAAGCAGGTATTGTATATAGTATAGGAATTGCTAGTGTTTTATGAGTATATTTTATACCTGGTCTTTTTAACAATACCTGTAATTGGAAATCTATCCCTGAAATCCGGAAACAGTCCCCCTCAACAGATGATGAAATCTTCCTTTACTGCAAGGAAGAATCTTTGAAATCGCTTGGAATACCAGTCCCTGCAAAACAGTCCTCTAGCCCCTGATTTTGAGGAATGCGCCATGAAAGTAACGATCTATCAGTGGATTATGAGGTTTATCTATCTTCAGAAAAAAACTTAATATCTGAAAGCAACAGTTTAAAAAGTTCCTAGTTTATAATGAAACCAAGCTCAATGAATGTTGTGTCTATGTTTGCTGTTTTATATATGAATTTCAGTGGAATATTTCAAGGACGAATTCATTATTGCAATACAATCTGATGAATCATTGAAAACTGCTACTCAAACTGCTTTAGATAACAGTAAGTTACATCTACAGTAAACTACATTTACATCTACAGCAAACTACATTTACATCTACAGTAAACTACATTTACATCTACAGTAAACTACATTTACATCTACAGTAAACTACATTTACATCTACAATAAACTACATTTACATCTACAGTAAACTACATTTACATCTACAGTGAACTTTATTTACATCTACAGCAAACTAAATTTACATCTACAGCAAACTAAATTTACATCTACAGTAAACTACATTTACATCTACAGTAAACCTAAATTTTACATCTACTGTATTACATCTACAGTAAACTACAATTACATCTACAGTAAACTACATTTACATCTACAGTAAACTACATTTACATAAACAGTAAACTACATTTACATCTACAGTAAACTACATTTACATCTGGTTTATTCCCATCTCGGGGAAAGGGCGAAATCGGAAGGGGCAAAATGGATAGACACCCTTACATCTACAGTAAATTTGTTATACATCTACAGTAAAATGCAATTACATCTACAGTAAACAATAAGTTTCAATTATCCTGTTAAGATTTTCATTGAAACTTGTTTTTGTTTTTTTCAGATTCAAGAAACTTGAATGATTTATTGAAAAAAGAATTTTTGATAGGTAAAATTGTCTGTCTATTGAAATAATTGTTTTTTTTTACGAATAAATAATGAATCAATATCACTGCTATAAATTCATATAAGGCCAAAAAATGATCTTGTTTTTCCTAAATGCCGGGTTATTTTTTAAATTCCAATATAATCTGTAAGCTGTTCATTTCTAAATCTGTTCATTTCTGGGTCTGTTATTAGCTTGATCATGTGTCTAAAAAAAGTTTTGAACAGCGGCTAAAGGGCTACCAAGCCCAATGAAATGCTTGTAATAATACTACTACATGGGAGATAGGCGGCCGGCAGGGTCAACTTTTAAGCCCAGCAGAAATGAGAAACAAGGTATCAATTTTTTAGCCTTAACAGCTGATTTTACTGTGTAAAACAATTAAATGATTTTCTTCTATTTTTAGTTAATAGAATTTATCGTGATGTCAAATTCAAAATACAATCAATTCCTACAGGTTTGTAGTTTTAGTAATTCACTATCAATTCTTGCATCTAAAATGTTTAATACATTTTCACATGTTGAAGTTTTGTCATATATCACATCATGTCATTTCATATGACAACATCATCTGATATATATATGCTTTTAAAACATTTCAAAAATCATTTGTTTATTCATTCTTCATGACTGATTCGATGCTGAATTCATATTCAATGTCTATTTGTGATTTCAGAGGAATTAAAGGAACGAGGAATCGTAGCTTATAGAAGTGAGTTAAATTCAAATATTTGTTCATCAATTACACATTTTCAAGCTTCCCAATACCCCTAAACTACCTCTAAACTCCTATTAATAGACTCCTAACACTAACTTCCTAACACTAAACTCTTAACACTAAACCTCTAACACTAGACTCCTAACACTAGACTCCTGACACTAAACTCCTAACACTAGACTCCTGACACTAGACTCCTAACACTAGACTCCTGACACTAGACTCCTAACACTAGACTCTTGACGCTAGACTCCTAACACTAAACTCCTAACGCTAGACTCCTAACGCTAGACTCCTGACGCTAGACTCCTGACGCTAGACTCCTGACGCTAGACTCCTGACGCTAGACTCCTGACGCTAGACTCCTGACGCTAGACTCCTGACGCTAGACTCCTGACGCTAGACTCCTAACGCTAGACTCCTAACGCTAAACTCCTAACGCTAGACTCCTAACGCTAGACTCCTGACGCTAGACTCCTAACGCTAAACTCCTAACGCTAGACTACTTACGCTAGACTCCTGACGCTAGACTCCTAACGCTAAACTCCTAACGCTAGACTACTTACGCTAGACTCCTGACGCTAGACTCCTGACGCTAGACTCCTGACGCTAGACTCCTGACGCTAGACTCCTGACGCTAGACTCCTGACGCTAGACTCCTGACGCTAGACTCCTGACGCTAGACTCCTGACGCTAGACTCCTAACGCTAGACTCCTAACGCTAGACTCCTAACGCTAAACTCCTAACGCTAGACTACTTACGCTAGACCCCTGACGCTAGACCCCTGACGCTAGACCCCTGACGCTAGACCCCTGACGCTAGACCCCTGACGCTAGACCCGTGACGCTAGACCCCTAGCAATAGACCCCTAGCAATAGACTCCTGACACTGGACTCCTGACACTGGACTCCTGACACTGGACTCCTGACACTGGACTCCTGACACTGGACTCCTGACACTGGACTCCTGACACTGGACTCCTGACACTGGACTCCTGACACTAGACTCCTGACACTAAACTCCTAACACTAGACTCCTATAACTAGACTCCTAGCAATAGACTCCTAAGACTAGACTCCTAACACTAAACTCCTAACACTAGAATCCTAACACTAGACTCCTAACACTAGACCCCTAACACTAGACTCCTAACACTATACTCTTAACACTAGACTCCTAACACTAAACTCCTAACACTAGAATCCTAACACTAGACTCCTAACACTATACTCTTAACACTAGACTCCTAACACTATACTCTTAACACTAGACTCCTAACACTAGACTCCTAACACTAAACTCCTAACCCTTAAACTCCTAACCCTTAAACTCCTAACACTAGACTCCTAACACTAAACTCCTAACCCCTCAACTCCTCAGCTGAGTCTCAATGAAATGAGCAAATATTACAATCTTAAGAATAAGTTATATAGATATAATGCATTGAATAATGATACAATAAATCGAATACTGTAATTATATTAGATTAATGTATTCTACAAATAAATAAGAATTTTCCAGATTTAGATTTTAATCAGAAGTAAGAATTATATGGTTAAAGTGAACTGTATAAGTTTACCAGTTCAGATCTACCGGTACTCAATGTTTATATATCCGGTATTTGAATTATTGTTGTTTTTTGTTTTTCAGTAAAAGACGAAACAGCGCGTAAGTACTGATAACAACTGATTCGTTAAACTCTACATAAATAAATAACACAATATGATATATCCTATATTGAATAGAAGCGGTTCTTATATAGCTCTGAATTCTGTGAAGCTGTTCATGAAATACTTCCTTTAGGATTGGAAAGAATAACATGTTTCTCTCTCCCTGCAGTAATCTATTGTGTTTATTCTGTTTCAGTGAAACACATCAAACCAATTATTGCTGACAGAATCCAATATTTTGAAGGTGAATACATTGTATTGACTGTTAAGGGTATTAATTAACAAGTTAAACCAGTACAGAGTAAGGGTGAAGGTCGACTGTATTTTGTAGGAGGATATTTGGCGCTATTGCAGCATAAATAGTTTAAAACATCAGTCAATGTTGTAATAGTTTCTATTTTCTAAGTTGTTTTGCTCCTCATTAGGTACATTGTAACATGTATAATTACAGATTCGCTAGAGACTGTTTTAGAAGAGAAATGTAAAAAGGCTCTCAGTATGTGGTCATCAAAACACTGGAAATATGATATATCTACTGCGAGTAAGTTCACAGAGAAATCAATTTGTGATTTATAATATTGTATAAAAACTTGTCTATTGTTTATTACATATAGTGTCTGAACTCAGTGAATTTACCAGTAGAACTTTAAAGACAAACACAGGTTATTGGAAACAAGTCAAAGAATGTTTTGGTAAATAATGAATTCTTGTTCACTGAACGTTTTATTAAATGATCTGATTTTTAGGTTTTGAATAATAATTATTTGTTCTGTTTGAATAGGAGATGAAATTAACGGTGAAACAAATACAACTGAACTGACAGAAATAGGTGAATATAAAAAAATTCAGATAAACAGAAATATAGTATTGAATTCATTGAAGATGAAATTCATCAATGTAATCGAATCTTCACAGAGACCTGTTTTGATTCAAAGCAATATAAACTAATTTTAAACTAAGAGCGCTTGAAACCCTTTGGTCTCAGTTTGAATCAATGTGAAAATTTATTGTTTATAGTTACTGAATGTTTGGGTGAATGCAGTAAAACAATGCGTGATAAATGGAACACTGGTGAGTACCCCTCATGAGTACTTCTCATGAGTACCCCTCATGAGTACCTATCATCAGTACCTCTCTTGAGTACCTTATTCAAATGACCACCGAGCGTCTTGAGTACTGTTAAGTACAGGACTTGAATACAAATTGTAATTCGAGCAGGAAAGTTGATTGAGTACCATTTATTAACTGTCAGGATATGTAATTAGTGTGGTGAGTACAATGAGTACCAAATACAGACACTCAACTGAGTACCCGGCCCCGGTACCTGAATTGTGTAAAGACATTTAAATGATGTAATTCATTGATCAAGTTGAAACAAACTGCAAACTGAACCAGTTTATTTGTGAACTAATGTTTCATGATTTGATATTTTTAGACTATTTTAAAAACCGAAAGATGATTGTAGAGACAGGTAAATATTGCGTAGCTCTGATATTCAGCCCAGTACTGCCCCCTGGTGACTTTATGAGATGTAACTATTCTGTTATTTGTATTTTAGACGAGATTGTTGATGAGATAAAACGCGAATATTTTCAGACTCCCGAATTTAGAAGTAGGTTTCCAGTAAAATCAGAACCTGTTTCAACAACCAGAACTCAAATATTAATATCTGTATGTATTGTATTATTATTTATAGGATCAGTTGAGACTGCAGTGAATGAAGCTATCAAGAATTCAGGTAATTAAATATTCTTCATAAATATGAATTCTGTGTTTGAATATTTCCAATTAGTCGAATTTAGATTTTGAATTGACTTCAGAGAAGAGCTTGGCCAAAGGTGTATTTTCACGATGTAAACATGTATTTACTGCAGGTCAAATTCAGATTTTGAAATGACTTCAGATGTTTAGTGAATGTGTATTTTTTTCAATGTAAACTTATATTTTACAGAAAAATCACAAGCCGGCAAAAAACCGAACTATGAAGTTGCAGGTTTGTAACATTTCTGGTAACGAATTTGACCTGATGGATTTCACAGATTAGAAAACAAATTCCCTGGGAAAAAACAAATTCCATTTTAAATATGTCAACTATTTCGTTCCATGGTTTCCTGTCGTTACTAGGGTGGTAGTCACCCTTGTTGATGATTTACCCCTAAGGGTAACTTTGAATCGCGGTCTATGAAATCAGGAAGATTATGTAATATTCTGTTCAAAATTATATCTTATTATTTCAGAGAAATGGATAGCTGATGAAATGAAAGGTAAATTGACTGATGATAAATACTCAGTTTTATGATGAGTTTGTGTTGATGTTTACAGAATCATTTCTAATTTCAGGTTTCACGGTTAAACCATCTGAAATTTATGGTATGTGATATTGTTTTATATCTATATATGTTGTATGGGTGGCTCATCAGTCAGACAACTGGGCGAGAAATCGAGTAACAATTCACTAAAAATCCTGATGTTTTTTTTTTCAGAGCGTAATGAATTTGCTAAACTTGCACAACCAAAAGGTAATGAATAGATTATGTGTGTTAAAACTGATGTTATCGATTTTGATAATGTTTTATAATGTTAAACGTAATTTAATTTCTATTTCAGTAACGAGAAAATCAAGAGAGTTGATAAATGAGATACGTGCTATAACAGATAAAGGTAATCAATATTGACTTCTATAAACATTTTACTGACTCAATATTTCCATATTCATGGATTCATGTTTCCACATATATATATATATATATATATATATAACGTGTCTTATGGTCCCCAAACCGGGAAATCAGGAATTGCAAAATAATATTTCATCATGGCTCAAAATATTTGCGTTGTAAGTTGATAGATTTTCCTCTCATTCTGGAAGTATTTTGAAAATTTATTTTGCGCTTCAACTTTCTTCACCAATCTTTCTTGAAAATCACCTACATCAGCCAATCACCGGTAAAATGTTGACGTCACTGTAGTGTATGATGTAATCTGCTAAATCTGGAAAATGAAATCAACACCCATGAAATACTCGGGTTTATTGACTTCATGTAATTGTGAGAACTATCCATAAATTCTGTTTTGAGTTCGATCACAAACTTGTTTGGTCTTTACTTCTTTAGATTTGAAGTTTATCTGATGTTATATGTGAATGATACAACTGTTTATAGTTTGTATGCATCAGTTCATATATTGTTTTCATTTCATTTTTCAGGCGAATTAAAAAAGCTCGGTTTCCTGGTAGAGGAGTCGAGTAAGTAAATTATACAGTCATCACTTTCTGATTTAGACTAGGATCGAGAGATGAAATAGTTTGACATACAATAAATCGACAAAATTAAGATGAAATTAAGTTTCATTTTCTCTGGTTTGTGGGAGATCCGAAGTATATGATTAAACCGGTTTAATCCGGATCACTGGGGGAACCGGTGAAATTCATCTGGTTTATGAGAAATCACGATTTAAAATCGTATTCTGTGAGATACAAGTTGATCGTTTAATAAATAGTCATAAAACTGAACGAAATCTTTAAGAAACCAAGAAATCGGATTTAACTGATATTGATTCAATGAGTTTGATTTGTATTTAGTGTTCTAATTTCCACTGAACAGTTTAACACATCATCAACAACTATTTCATTTATTTAGGGAAACCAACAATATCCAATTCAAGACATTAGGCTAAAAAAAATTGATACCTTGTTTCTCCGCTCTGCTGAGCCTAAATGTTGACCCGGCCGGCCGCCTATCTACCCTATACATTACTTTTTTAAAAATCGTGATCAATTTTACCATAACAGACCCGGCCGCTATAGAAATGAACTGTTTATAAATTTTATCATATTTTACAAAAATGACCCGGCCGCTGCGGAGAAACAAGGTATCATTTTTGTTTAGCCTTATTCTTACGTTTCGTGTAGAATCCTTCCACACATCTTCAGAGTTTATTTGAAAAATATATTTATAATTTACTGATATTCATCAAGACTGGAAATAGTCTTAACGGTTTACAACAATGATCAACAGTGTTTGATAATGCAATTCAACTAAGAGTCTAGAATGTTTCCTTGAGCTAGTGTAGTTTATCCAACGTTTCGACTTGATCCTAAGTCATCTTCAGGAATACTGTATTCCTTGAGCTAGTGTAGTTTATTCAACGTTTTGACTATATCCTAATAGTCATCTTCAGGAATACTGTATTCCTTGAGCTAGTGTAGTTTATTCAACGTTTCGACTTTATCCTAATAGTCATCTTCAGGAATTCAGGAATACTGTATTCCTTGAGCTAGTGTAGTTTATTCAACGTTTCAACTATATCCTAATAGTCATCTTCAGGAATACTGTATTCCTTGAGCTAGTGTAGTTTATTCGACGTTTCGACTATATCCTAATAGTCATCTTCAGGAATACTGTATTCCTTGAGCTAGTGTAGTTTATTCAACGTTTCGACTATACCCCAATAGTCATCTTCAGGAATACTGTATTCCTTGAGCTAGTGTAGTTTATTCAACGTTTCGACTATACCCCAATAGTCATCTTCAGGAATACTGTATTCCTCGAGCTAGTGTAGTTTATCCAACGTTTCGACTTGATCCTAAGTCATCTTCAGGAATACTGTATTCCTTGAGCTAGTGTAGTTTATTCAACGTTTTGACTATATCCTAATAGTCATCTTCAGGAATACTGTATTCCTTGAGCTAGTGTAGTTTATTCAACGTTTCCACTATATCCTAATAGTCATCTTCAGGAATACTGTATTCCTCGAGCTAGTGTAGTTTATTCAACGTTTCGACTTTATCCTAATAGTCATCTTCAGGAATACTGTATTCCTTGAGCTAGTGTAGTTTATTCAACGTTTCAACTATATCCTAATAGTCATCTTCAGGAATACTGTATTCCTTGAGCTAGGGTAGTTTATTCAACGTTTCGACTATATCCTAATAGTCATCTTCAGGAATACTGTATTCCTTGAGCTAGTGTAGTTTATTCAACGTTTCGACTTTATCCTAATAGTCATCTTCAGGAATACTGTATTCCTTGAGCTAGTGTAGTTTATTCAACGTTTCAACTATATCCTAATAGTCATCTTCAGGAATACTGTATTCCTTGAGCTAGTGTAGTTTATTCAACGTTTCGACTATATCCTAATAGTCATCTTCAGGAATACTGTATTCCTTGAGCTAGTGTAGTTTATTCGACGTTTCGACTATACCCCAATAGTCATCTTCAGGAATACTTAAGTGTTTGTGAAATTCCAAGTATAAACATTATCTAGAACTAAGAGCCTTATCAATTAATAAGACGTGATAGAAACTAGGGGTAATAATTAATGATGTAAGAACAGTTACAAATTTGAAGCAGAACAAACTCAAAGGGTTCTAATATGATATAGTAGTGAATATAAGTTTATGAAGTCGAATGACTTTAGGATGTTTGCAGTTGTTCGGTGTTTGGTTTATATTGTGTATTTATTTATAGGGCTTAGTAGAAATCTAAGTAATGAAACTGCTGGTGAAGGTAGATCGGGTACTGGCCGACCAGTGAGTGGTGTGTCGAGCAGTGGCCGACCAGTGAGTGGTGATGGTGGATCACTTGGTGGTGATGGTGGATCACTTGGTGGTGATGGTGGACCAGTTGGTGGTGAAGGAACAGTGAACGATGAACCTGCTGGTGGTGTTAGTCCGACTAGTGACACTGTGTTCACTGGTGGTGGTGGGTCGCCTTATGGTGGTCAGGGTGATGGTAGTATACCTCCTAACTATGATCGTCGATCTAGTGGTGGTAGCGGGCAGGATCCTGGGGGTTTATCAAACTCTTAACCGTCGATCTAGTGGTGACCGGAGGAGTGGTTATGGTAGATCTACCTACCGCTGATATTGTGTTGTCAATGTTTAACCTCACCTGCTGTTTGACCTGTTTGCGTATTGCGTATTGTTTTAGAATTGATTGCTTTGCGTCACCCGGTAGAAAATACGCTTCAATCTTGCATGTTTCAATATTTCAAAAACCGGAACTATGTTATACAGAACTTAAACCTCATGTTAATTTCGACCTATTTATATCGAATCTCAGTTCATTTGAAGATTGATAATTTTTCAGGAATTCTTTTTTATTCACAATCTCATAAACTCGTTTTGTAGTTTCTAAATATCGCTATTCGTGTTTTTTCCTCTCGTGGCCAAATTCACCCAGAATGTCATAGCTTTTAAAAGAGAAAATGTCTGGGGCGCGCCCCCGGGCCCATGGCCTTCGACATCTGAAACAGTTCAACTGCAGAGACTCAATTGCCCCCCCCCCTCTTTGGGTCTAACTCACGACTGTGGAACTGGGTCTAATTCATGACTGTGGAACTGGGTCTAACTCACGACTGTGGAACTGGGTCCTGTATCACTGTTTGATGCTGCTTACAGGTATTAACTTTTTGCGCTTTTTCAAGTACGATTTTATACGAAAAGAAAAGAGAAAAAGAAAAATATGTTTAATCCCGTAAAAGAAAAAAAATGTAGTTTTCAATAAAATTATTGTTATTTATGTTATTTTATTTTTGTGCTATTGTACTCCTACATGTTCTAATTAGCAAATTATTTAATTATTCTCGAGTAGTTTGTGCTTTTCATGGAATGAAAAGATTGAATTTAATTCTAGTTTCATTTATTCAAGGATGATTTATCCAAGATCAATCAATAATATTGATTTACTTATCGTTTGTTCGTTCATTATATTATAATGTATCATATTAGAAAAAGATGGCTGCCGAAGCCGCATACCATTTCATTTGGTCGCATTTAAATCAGTTTTAGTACTATTAATATCTGTGTAAATGACCACCACGTTCGTCATGGTGGTCATTTATAAAGGCGGCCATCTTAGGCGAACGAGCTAGTCATTTCGATGTTTGAAACTAATTTGTATCAATTCCATTCATTTTTATGAATTAAAGGTAGATATATTTTGATTGTAGATACAATGTAGAATGTGCTACGTAGCTGTAGTTTTAGTTACAGTCGTGGAACTGATTAAGTGTAACTGGACAAACTTTTTTTTTGAAGTAATTTCTGTGAGAAAACAGTTTGAAGACTTCTATTTTCAATGAATTATTCTTTTTATATTTCATCATTTATTACTGGAATGTAGTATGTTTGTTTAGCGGTATTCTTTTGATTACCTATTTCGTGACATAATTTGATATTCAAGTTTAGAAAAAAAGTCGAGCGCGATTGAATATTCTATTTGTTATATAGATAATGCAATGTACATTTTTGGAGGAGTTAAATAGCGCGTTATGCATATATATATTGGTACCTTATTGGATATTTTATAACCGCAATCAATAACAAAGTTATACCCTGTAACATGTTATATGATTGTTTTGAATTTCAAGGTCGTTGGTTTTTGTATATGGTCACCAGGGGGCGTTGAATAGCCAAATAGCTTAGTATTTCCATATTTTATTGGTACCTAGGCATATTTTGTAGCCACAATCAATTGCAAAATTGTAGTTCGCGACATTTTCTACGATTGTGGTGAGTTTCCAGGTCGTGACTTCATTGATATGTTCACCAGGGGGCCCTGAATATTGAAATTTCCTTATCATTGACCTTTTCCCTGGACCCTTGGTTTGTTTTCACGCGCGAGAAAAAATCATTTTGGTTTACTTTGGTGCGTGTATGGATTTTGAAGTATACCTAGGGGATATGAACGTCATATTTTTATAAACTAAAACATCTCTCAAAAGTGAGCATTATCAGAATTTGGTTGGAAATATAAGGGATATAGACATCATAATTGTCTATACTGAAGATCGGAAAAACTGAATCTCTTAAAATGTATATATCGGTAATTACCATCTAAATACATGTATCTGTAACTAAGATCTAAATACATGTATCTGTAACTAAGATCTAAATACATGTATCTGCAACTAAGATCTAAATACATGTATCTGCAACTAAGATCTAAATACATGTATCTGCAACTAAGATCTAAATACATGTATCTGTAACTAAGATCTAAATACATGTATCTGTAACTAAGATCTAAATACATGTATCTGCAACTAAGATCTAAATACATGTATCTGTAACTAAGATCTAAATACATGTATCTGTAACTAAGATCTAAATACATGTATCTGTAACTAAGATCTAAATACATGTATCTGTAACTAAGATCTAAATACATGTATCTGTAACTAAGATCTAAATACATGTATCTGTAACTAAGATCTAAATACATGTATCTGTAACTAAGATCTAAATACATGTATCTGTAACTAAGATCTAAATACATGTATCTGTAACTAAGATCTGTAACTGTATTTCGATTAGAATACAGTTTATAACTGTATTTTAATGAGAATACAGTTTATAACTGTATTTTAATTAGAATACAGTTTATAACTGTATTTTGATTAGAATACAGTTTATAACTGTATTTTGATTAGAATATAGTGTAATTTTATTCTTAATTGAATACAATTTAACCTGAACAATGGTTTACCTGGATTACAATGTATTATACACTGTGCTGTTATTATTCATTTGATTGTATTTTATCGTTAGTAACTATTGAAAACGTTATATTTCATTTGAACCAGTTTTGCAAAACATGACACTTTTATGATGTATTGAAAATTGATGTTTGATGCGGTTTGTAAAACACGTTTATTTAGATCGTGATCGGTTCCTGGTAAAACCAGGCGATCGTAGGCTCCTGGTAAAACCAGGGAGATCGTGGACTCCTGGTAAAACCAGGGAGATCGTGGGCTTCTGGTAAAACTTTGTGCTGTGTTTTGTTTGTGTTAGAAATTGCTAATGATGTAACGAGCTTATTTTATTCGCTGAAATAAAAGGAATTCATCTATAGAAATAAAGTCATTATTTTCTTGTGTCAACTGTAGCCGAGGTAGAATCGACCCGGGTCGCGGTGAAGTTCAACGTTTGCTGATGATGGAGCACCAGTTACAGAAGAGGAAATCGAGTTTGGTACAGGGGGGCATCCTCCCTCTGCAGGGACTCGAACCTGATGGCATCGCTACACTCAGCCACGGCACGAACCCCTGCCATAGACAACCATGTGCGCAGTTACATGCGCACTATCCGAACCAAAACTGGCGGCACCAATCAGATTGCTCGTTGTATAATCGTTGAGGCAGATTTCAAGGAGGAACTATAAATGGGAAAACCAAAAATAAAACGGGATTTCTGATTGGCTAAAAATCACATCATCTGAACTGCGCATGTATCTGCGCACACGGTGGATTGTGGCAGGGTTTCGTGCCGTGGCAATCTCGATGCCATCAGGTTCGAATCCCTGCCGGGGAGGATGAGGGGGTACTCCCTCAGCGTGAAACGTCAGTAAAACGGGTGGCACACTTCTATCAATAAGGTCATGAGATCTGATTTTTGGTTTACCTATGCCGTCACTTATGAGCAAGTGCGCCGATTTATATGGGCGTAAACGGTTCAAGACATTAGCGCCTAGCCAGAACCGGGTTCCTAGGGAGATTTCTGCCGAAAACGATATTTTTGACGGCCGATTTTTCAGATCCTCGGTTTTATGGCATAAACATCCGATGACCTACATCTATGACGTTTTGGCGTAGATTCCTCATTAACGGGGTTCCCTATGCATCGCAACAACCAATCAGAGCTACGCGCACCTGCTACGGAGTCCCGTCGATACTCTATTTAGTAACTTGTATTCTAAATCTATATTGTATGAATAGAAATATCAATTTGAAAACATCTTGCTTTCTAAAATTGATATTTGTTGCACCAGGGCTTATTTTGGTGACTAAAACGTGCGTATGAATATGCCGATGAATTTTACGCAATACTTATTTGCATATGAAAAACACCGAACAGGTGAACTAGTATTGTTTGCGATATAACTAATCGTCATACTCGACGCCATAATCAGTAAGTCTGGTCCGTCTCGAACCTCTCAGATGCACCGGTATCGTGTGCGAAACACGTGTAGCATGTCTAATTGCCATCCTACCATGACGGGGATTCGAACCTGACATGTACCCGTGGTATACGCGTAGCTTACGTGGTGTAAGTGACAGCCAATCGGAAATCCCGCTTTTGTTAGCCTATTTTTAATTCTTACTTTACCGATTACACAACTAGCAATTTGACATGTGCCGGTGCGGTAAACCTTTGCACCCGGCTAGTGAGGCAGGGGTTCGCGCTGAGGCTGGGTATAACGATGTAATCAGGCTCGATTCCTTGCCGTGGTAGGATGGAAGTAATAGGGATAATGGGCATTCAAGCCAAAGGTCGAACGGTCGAGCTCGTAAAAAATGAAAAAACATTAAAATAATAACAATTTCTACTTGAATTACTCGCGAAACTCATAAAAATGAAAAATAAATTCTCACACGCTCGAATTTATTTTTCATTTTTTACTCGCTAAAAAGTAACGAGTAATTAACGAGTTGTTTGAATTGATATTTTAAACATATTTCAATATTTATATTTGTATGAGTTAGATTTTTAAACATTAAAGTGTGAGTAAAGTGTGAGTGAAATAATTCATATTTAAAACATTGAATATTTATATTTGAATGAGTTTTAATAAAAGTTTTGTTATAAAAATGAAGAAAGAAGAAGAACCATAATTACATAATTAATATTCTTAAAACTCCTTTCAATAATGATGATATAATACTTTCAAAAGATTACAATGATTTGATTAACTTAAGAATTGAAAAAAGACAATTATATTATTTCAATTTTGATAATAAACAAATTATCTATAATGAAAATTCATCAAATATTGGAATTCAATGTGAATTAGATAATAATAATTCTTATAAAGATATTGGAATTCAATGTAATTTTGATGATGAAATTGTTGCGCCTAAATATAATCCTAATGAAAGCGTTTTATGTAATTGTGGAAAATATTACTAGATAAAGTAACTTATTGTTTTTTTATTTAAATCTTTTTAATTTCTATTCGCGTTATTGGTTAACAAGAATTGACTAGATTATGTTTTCATCTAAAGTTTCTTTAAAATTTAAAACTGTATTGAATACTTTAGGATTTTTAACACCATTATCAAAAGTATCTACTAGTTCAGTAATTAAATATGTTTCATTTGATAATATTTGATTAATCATAGTTATGTTATCGATTTTATAATACCTTGCGGACACTAAATTTGTTGCTGAAATATAATTTTTAATGTAAAACTGTGAAAATGATTTATTGGTTTCATTGATTTCGATTTTAAAGTTGGGTTCTTCTTCTGTCTTCATTTTAATAACAAAATTTTTATTAAAATGAATCCAACGCATATAAATATTCAATGATTTATGAATTATTTCACTCACACTTTACTCACACTTTCTTCTAGCGAGTAGAAAATGAAAAATAAATTCGAGCGTGTGAGAATTTATTTTTCATTTTTATGAGTTTCGCGAGTAATTCAAGTAGAAATTGTTATTATTTTTATGTTTTTTCATTTTTTACGAGCTCGACCGTTCGACCTTTGGCTTGAAAGCCCATTATCCCTATTACTGATGGAACTTGATGGCATCGCTACACTCACTCGGCCACGGCACGAACTCCTGTCACACTCGGGGTTACGCAGCTAGGTGCGCAGATTTGCCGCAGGAAAACGCGCGATGGAATCGGTCTTAGTCTTACTGACGAATTTATCGGTAAAGTGGCTGATGCGATATCGATCTGTCACGCTATGATTGATTTACCCCAATGGATAAAAATCCTCGCCTGACAAAAACGCTCTTACTTCTCGATGATCATCTTTACGGGGTTGAACACGTCTGTCGTGCTTTGATGCCGTCATCATTTTGCGCATCCCTCATTGGATACACGCGCATAGAGTTTCAGGCACGCACGGTAGTACGTAATCGACGCACAATTCTATATCGGCCATCCTGAAGGCTCACCATAATCAACAGACCCGACGACTCAAACTCCTCGGTGATGTCGCCGGTAAGCGTGGTGGGTATTTGCTCCTGTGCAGCGGGATAAGGCACACGAGAACGTTGTGTACCACCGGGTCGTACCTATGTTTTAGAACACGAGATGTTCTAAAACGTTGGTACGACCCGGTATATCGGGTCCGGGAACTCACGATAAACGCCTTCACGAAACGACGCGAACAGATCGGTTTAACATCCGTCGACGAACGAATTCAATTTTCAGTTCTTGTTTTGACATACAAATGCATTCACTGCCTAGCTCCACCCTATTTACAATCGAATTGTACACATCAAGCCGTTCATTACGATCCTCCGGGGGCCGTTTCAATAGACAAGGCTTAGACTTAAGACTGGTCTAAGACAAACTTAGTTCTATAGCCAATCTTACAACTTAAGACCAGTCTTAAGATTTAAGACCACTTTTGGTCTTAAGTCTTGACAATGGTCTATTTCTCGTGCCGCATGTGGAATAAGCTTCCCCTCTCTAATAGGGCATCAGACAGTTTAGCGATCTTCAGACGAAGTCTGAAAACATATCTGTTTGTTTAAAATCATAAGGTCCATAGATAAGTTTGTGTCCGTCTAAAGTACATAGTTTGAGTTTTATGAGGTATTATCATTTATATCGACATATATTCTATTCATGCATAAGAGCCATTAGACTTTCATCAATCTGTTTAACTGAGTTAGCTTCACTTCGTCTCACTCAGGTTTGCTGTGACCGGTTTCTATAGTTTTCACAAGTTTCGGCATATCACTGCACGACTGTCTAAGGTAAATAGTTTGATATGACACATTTTGTCAGTTAATCAGGCGGTTCACAGATCATTTTGTGTCTCGATATTTACCAACCAATCATTTTGTGTCTCGATATTTACCAACCAATCATGTGGTGCCTCGATATGTACCATCCAATCATTATGTATCTCGATAAATACCAAGCAATGACTTCGTGCCTCGATATGTAGATGAACCGACCGATGTGTTTACCAGGTGTTATCATTATAGTGACTCATATTCTATTCATCCATTATTAGATCAAGCACATTCTAATGATCTTAAAATTTTTATCAATACGGTTTGTTCAATTCAGTTACTTTCACTTTGTCTCACTTTAAACCCATGTTTTAGTCTCAGGTTTGCTGTTACACTTTTTTTCATTTAAAGGCCCACTGGCAGTATAAAAGCCCAATCAATGTCAGACATGGCAGTATCTTTGAACCCGTGGAGCAGTGAGGAGCTCCAACGGTTGAAACTGGAATTATCCTATTTTCTCTGTCAGTTATCCGATTTGGATCCTCCTTTTTGTCAGACATATGTATTAATGCATAATATATTCATTTCTGCAGTCAAAATTATGTTTTAGGCCCTCCTCTTGGAGTAATTAAGCAATTTCGTTGGTATTTTCTTCTAAGTATAAATCTTTGAATGACGTAAAGGGAGGAGTTATCCAGTGAATCAGTGTAGCTTGCACGGCACAGTAACAGTAACATGATACCCTAGGTCATCACTACACATAAACAAAAATATAGGCTAATTCATAGTACCTAAATCTCACTACAAAAATCTTTTTTCCCGATCAAGGAATCAGTCTGAAATTTCATACACTTGTTAAGCTTTCTACCTTCAGTGTTATGCCAAAATTTCATCAAAATCGGATAAAAATTGATAATTTTTAAAAATCTCAAAATTTCGCCAAATTCTTTAATCTTGGTCCTTTTCTTACAGAAAATGATCACAAGCTTCAGATTTTCATCCCCAATAAGACTGCACCATTTAAAATTACCTCAGAACTTTATATGAAAATTTATGAATTTGTCAGATATTACAGTGTGTGACCTCTACAGTTACAATTGTGAGCCACCCTTACTCACTGTAAACATCATCAACATGTTAGTGTAGCTAGTGGGACGGCCCATCTCAAGTGCTTACCACCCGGTTAACTACTGCTCATACCAATGGGCCTTTAATCAGACGGTTCACAGATCATTTCGTGCCTCGATAAGTACAAACCAATCACTTCGTGCCTCGATATTTACCAACCAATGATATGTAGATGAACCGACCGATGTGTTTTACCAGGTGTTATCATTATATTGACTCATATTCTATTCATGCACAGCGTTTATCGTCAACTCAATACATTTTGTATAGTTCCATTATTCACCCTCTAAGGATTATATTTTAGTGGATACTTCCATTTTTCAAGATATTTCCTTCGGGAAAATGAGGATGTGAAATTAATAATTGATCGTTCAGATTTTTTGACTTTTCAAATGCATATCAAAATCGAGGATTAGTTGCTTTGTTTATGGATATTTAGAGTAGTTTCACTTTGTTTTTTTTTCATTAAGGTAAAAATCATTTCCTCCTTAAACTTTTCACATCTGGGTTTCGTTTCATGAAAAGGTTTAAGATTTAGACAGTTAAATTTGAATTGCTCTCCTACAAACTTGAAGTTACCAATCATAGCAGCTGAACTTGAAATTCACTGTGTTTTGTAATATTGGACCCTGAGCGAGACTCCTGGTTTTGATGTACACATGTCTTGTATGCAGTGACTATCCATCACTTGGACGTTACCAAAAATACAAATGAAATTGAAAATGCTGATCGAATTAATACTAGGAATAGTTCGTTAAAGGCCAAGTGCCCTCTAACTAGAAATAGAATATTGTATAAAACCTATTTTCTAAATGTGATATGTGTATAAATGATAAGTGTGTTACTAATTCTGATTTAAGTTTTAGCAACGCTATTTTTCCGCTTACGAGTCGTTTCGGGAACTAGCTCATTATAGATGACGAAGACTACGATTTTTCAGTTGTTGATAATATTTATTCCAGACGCACTTGGTATGTGTCTGATATTTGATACAGACTCCAAGGCTGACTTCACGAAAGTGTCTGAGTGAATGAATGTGTCGGAGTGATTCTTCTGAATCTTACAAGTTATATACGATATTGGTTACAAAAAGAACATGTGACAGGCAGGTGACAGGTGCCAAATTGGTCATTGTTTAACACATTAGTGGGCATCTGTCTGAGCACGGATTAACGAATTACTAAACAAACAAATGGGCAGATAGTTATAGCATGGATAAAATAATAAGACTTAAGATACAATAATATCAAAGTAGAAATGGCTTTGTTATATTCTCCCTTATTACGTTTGGAAAGTTTTCGTCCTCGAAAATAAAAGAAATATAATAAGTGGAATATAGAGACTGCTTGCTAAATATATGAAAGAGACTAGATATGACATTTAATTAATAAGAAAATTTAAGGAATTAAAATAAGCAAATAATTGTTTTGTTACAAAGTAAAGCCATTACTGAGAAATAAGACTTTAAAGTCGGCTATTTTCACCAGTTTACCGTACACAGCAGGTGCACGTTTGTTGTGAAAAACCCACGATTTCTGACGTCATTGTAGTCTAACAGTCAAACGACTATTGTCATAATATGATCTATAAAACAGTTGTATCGAATTTCATGAAAATAATAAACCATGAACTGACACCAGAAACCCTCATTCCGGTTGAAACACACATCTCTAATTGTACTTTTTAATTTTCTCATCATTCCGTTCATTTCAGTTACTTTCACTTTGTCTCATATCTAACCCATATGTTCGTCCCAGGTTTGATATGACGTATGTTTTCCAGTTAATCAAGATTTACAGGATTACTGTTTTAGTAGATGATTTGAGTTTTATCTTATTTATATTCTGTTCATGCACAGCGTTTATCGTCGATCCATTACATATGTGTAGTTTCATTATTCACCCTCTAGAATTATATTTTCGATACTTTCACGTTTCCAGATATTTTCGTCAAACTGATTAAGGATCATGTACAATAAAAAATTGATCATGTAGTTTGTTTAACCTTTCGAATGCATATCAGAATTTGGATTAGTTGTTTTGTTTATGGATACTTGGAGTAGTTTCACTTTTCGATATACAGTTTGTTTCATTGAGGAAAAACTCACTTCTTCCTAGACTCCTTTCACATCAGAGTTTGGTTTCCTCTAGACGATTAAATTTGAAATCGATTACAAGTTTGAATTACTGTCCTCATCAAAAACCTAAGTCCTCAGCTAGATAAAACTTCAAGTTTTCTTCACTTTTTTGTGTGAATTGGACCCTGACCTGCTAGTCTCTTAGACTCGGTGTACAGTAAGTTATTTGCAATAAAAAAACATTAAACTCTTTTTGATGGAACCAATAATTTCCTATACTTTTTACGTACAGATATTTACATCTTTACAAGTGAACACGTCTCGTCTAAAGACTAAAATGTCCTTTGGAAGATCATTGTTTACTATTGTTTGTATGTGACGATGATCTGAAGTTTGTTTCTATATTTCTAGGTAATGAATGAATCAAGATGAAGAATCTATGGAGGAATCCGCAGCGGTGTTTAGTGATCTGCGTGATTATACTGTTGAATCTCATGGCGTACAACAACAGCCCACAAGCGTTTAGAGTCAAGAGAAATACCGGTAAGACACCAGTGCAAGAACATTTCATCAGAGTATATATCTGAAAAATATATTATGCATGTATTATCATACGTAAATAAAACTTATCACCAGACTTTGGAAACTTGTATTTGAAACATCTGGGACAAAATGATAGTAGCTGAATAGTCCACTTGAACTGATACATTTACCTCGAATGAAAACCCACAATCTCTCAAGTGTTTTATATTTTACCTTTAACATTTTAACTATTCAATAATTGTATTTTATCTTCTAAAACTCCATCTACACTTGATTCTTATACCCGGGTTATGCGTCTCCATTACACTCGAAATATGGGTTCAATGAAGAAAGAAATGTTTTTTAGAAACCGCTCTTGAAAAAGTATGGTACTGTTCCGCGGTCCCTTTCTCTATTGTCTTTTTCCTCTATTACAAACTCCGGTCCCTGGCGAGACCTCGAACACAGAAACCCGAAAACCAAGGAATAAAAGGAACTCCGGATTTAAATATGATAATACTCAACTTTAATTCTACAATTTTAACTGAACTTTAGTCTCAACAATTTATAAAATTCCCTACCTTTTAATTTAGAATTTTGTTACAAATCCCGCACACAAAAAGATGCAATTCAACCGGATAGCCGAAAGTTATCTGTTCTATAGTCTTCTAATGCTTCCCCTGAAAATGCTTTCTAAAAGAGTCCGCTCTCTCTCGAGGTGCGGCCCCTTTTATACGGCTGCGTCCACACCCAAGAAAAATCCAGAACCCTGCTTGCGGCCAGCCGTAAAAGGGAACGAGCAACCAACGCAGCACCACGACGCAGAGCTGGGGTCCTGATTCCTAGACTTTTCATTCGCTGCTAACTTTAACCCGACCCTCGACGTCATGATACCTGCCGGTCTGCTCTCCTTCAGGAAGGAATATCGAAACAAACTAAATTTTCATAGTACCCATGCGCCATCTAGCGTAAAACATTCTAAGTATTTCAGTACTTTGCGCAAACAGTCGTTTCGAAGTGTATTTAGTCGATCAATATCGATTAATATATTACTCTAATTGCGCGGACCACCTTGCTACACTAAAACGGCCATAGTTTTATCATCAAATGGAATTTTACCATCAAATTCTCAGATAATCATCAAAACATACTGCAGAATAGAAATTCTACACTCATACACATTATTGAAGTACAGAAACTGACAAAAATATGGAAGCATTATCATAGTACAGTCAACCCCCGAAATACCGCCCTCCCATATACCGCAAACCCGCCTACCGCCAGGTTTTCACGATGTGCGTCTATATACAAATACATAGTAAAACACCCCCGATATACCGCTATACTCTCTCTATACCATCAAAATCGTTCTGCACCGATGTGGGCGCAGTATATCGGGGGATGACTGTAGATTAAGGAGATACTGTTTGAGAGCAAGTTTAAAACAGGAGGGGATCAAAATGAACTTCAGAAAGAAACTTACGGCAATAAACTTGGCTTTGAGTAAGGTTTGATGAATCCGGCCGCTGGTTAACACCGCAAGCTCCTCTGAGAATCTCCAGGCAGTTTCACATCAGTGAATTGCTAATTATACAACACTAAAACGATGATAAATGTTTGCATTGCAAGGAATCCAAGAATATACTTACGGGAGTGTTATATCAATTGAAGGATCACTTTACCTTTAAGCGATCAGCAACTAAATATTGCATTCAAAATTGTCAGTTTGATCGTTAGAATTAGTTTGAATATTGACCGAGGCAGCATCACAGGATACAGTGTTAAAATCATATGGATAATGCGTGTGAATATTATATTTTAAAAACATCAAATCAGATAATTGTTTATTTCTTGTTTAACTTCTTCAAACGGAAGACAATTTCCTTATGCTTAAGTCAGGGGCTGCGGTTGCTGTGAAGTTGGTTTAAGTTTCCCAGTGAATGAAATTGAGATGTTCATTGGTCAATTTTGACTAACAATGGCTTTGACTATAGAAAGCTCTATTGCCATTCATTTCAGCACCTGATGGAGTTGTACTGGACAGTGTGAATGTATTACCGGGTAGATGAATATTACGCACATTGTGTATTTGATATTTCAGCACCTGATGCAGTTGTACTTGACAGTGTCAATGTATTACCGGGTACATGAATATTACGTATATTGTGTATTTGATATTTCAGCACCTGATGGAGTTGTACTGGACAGTGTCAATGTATTACCGGGTACACGTGTATTACTGTCGCAGGAAGGTAAAACTGTTAGTATTACCTGTAAACAGAGCAGCTCTACAGCGACTGGTGTAGAATTCCAGCTACAAGTGAACAGTGGAGCAGGAGGGGCCTGGACTGCATTACCTACAGCATCAGCACCAGTTTGGGTTTTTAAACCGGAGGCTGGTAAACAGTATAAATGTGTGGCCATTATATCAGTCGGAATTAAAGAAAGTCAGTTCTACCAATCAGATGTAATCAGTGAGTATGCATCACTTATCAAATAATGTTTGGAAAATAGAAAAACTTGTTTTGGTATCTGTGTATCTGATCATGATGATTAAAATCAGTTGTGTTTAATGCATGAAAGTTACTCAAAACCAGTTGTCTTTAAAATTAAGCAAAGGTGGCTCCAAACATACCCAAATCATGGCAATGGGAGAGCTCCGATGGTCTTAATTTTCATTAGCTAAGATTATACATTGGGACTTTCCCCTGCCTTCCACTGCTGGTTTGATTTCATCAGTCATAGGTGATATTTATTTATTTATTCATTTATTTCAGAGATAAATTGCAACAATGTGAACAATGTTATTGTTAGTACATAATGTTGTAATATAAAACTTGGGTTTCAGAAAAAGCAAGGCTTGTATAAACTGAAACCCTGAAAAGGAATGCTAAATGTACAAAAAGTAGTAGTTGGCCGAAAGGGAACTACTATTCAAAATTAACTGCGATAAATACAGAGATATTTTGATACACCTGGGCCCAGATCCACAGTTCTGAGTTAAGATTTGACTCTGGGTTAAAACATTATTATGAACTAACTTTAACTCAGAGTCAACTCTAACTCACGACTGTGAAACTGGGTCCAGTAATGTTAAATATAAATTTAGCAGTTTAAAATGAAATGAATAAAGGAGGATAATCAATTAATAAGTAGATACATAATGGCGTTTCATCTTTGATTTGAAAATATATTCAAATTTTTACTGGTTTTTATTGATTGACTAATTTGATTCCAAAGTTTGGGACCCTTTACTCTCAATGAAAAATTTCTAACATGAGTATGGTAATGACTTAAACGGAGATAAGTCCTCGATCTGGTGTTGTGATTATGAATTGATGCATTTAACTCAAAAAGATCTGCGAACGTAGAAGGTTGTGTGAAATAATGACTGCCCAACAAGAAGATTGTTTACATCATGGAGTTTTAAGATTTGAGCAGCTTTGAATGAATATCAATTTTACTTCATTTTTCAAATTTCCTAATTCACGGTACATTGATATTATGGGGCTTTTTTAATAGCGGTTTTGGGCGCAGTATATTTTAAATATACTGCACCCAAAAACTGTTCACATTCGAACACAAGATGCCAATAACAACTTGGACAAGTTTCCTGATCGAAGTCGTTATCAAAATCTAAAATTTCGATGATCACCTCCCTTAGTAATAATTTTAGTAGTTTTTCGCACAAATGAAATACATTTTCATACATCGAAAAATAGTAGTTTTCAAAATTTTCTGTGACCGAAATTTCATAAAATGCTATTCGTATTTCGCAGAGCAGATACCATTATAGGTTAAACTAGTTTATTTAGGATACGAGCTTTCGTTACTAACGTCTAGTAGGTTCATCAGGTGAACGAGTGAAGTACTATCTGTCTCTATGTTCTACTGATTCATTCATTCAATTCATCTTAAATCGATTTAAGAGTTGATGCTTTTCGTTTGCCAGTTTCACGGACTCCGATATAGATTTGATTTGTAAACGTGTTCATAATCTGTTATTGTAGGTATAAAGATAAATGAAAACCCGTGTAAACTGCATGAATTCCAACCATCACTGGCTTGTACTTGTAAAGCCACTAGTAAGATCGGTAATCCAAACATCAAAGTAAAATGGTATGCTGATGGATTTACTGAAGGTTCAACAGAAATTATAAATATCCGCGATCAAGGCGTAAATACTCCGGTGAAAGATGGAGTTATCAACAGGAATCAGATGGATTATAGAATCATGATTTACTCAACATTGATTCAATGTCAGTTGAGGAGATATAATGGTATAATTCTACCGAGACCACTTCAAAATCAAATACTACATCAAACTGTGATGGATGTTACGTGTAAGTTAAAAAAACATCGTTTTCTATCGGTTATGTGCAAGTTATGTAATATTTTCATAAGATATCGGACTGAATTCTGGTATGAGTTCAGTATATTTGTACGGAGTGTCCGCATGCGAATGTCCCTGTCGTATTTTACGATGCCCGACAAATGACCAACCAAGTTTCAGGACTCCACGGTGTCTTAGTCGGGCACTATCCTGTCATTAGAGTGAATTTTTGTCGAGACACTATTGTCAAGGAAACCTGACACGACTGCGGAACTATCCCGATTTACAAACACCAACAACTTCGAATGCAAAAGTTTATGAAGTCTATGTACGAGTAGAATTAAAGATATAGTTATGACATCGTAGCACCCGAGACCGCGATGTGGTCGCGCTGACTCCTGTCTGGAAAGAGAGAGGGAGAGGAAGAGGGAGAGGGAGAGGGAGAGGGAGAGGGAGAGGGAGAGGGAGAGGGAGAGGGAGAGGGAGAGGGAGAGGAAGAGGGAGAGGGAGAGGGAGAGGGAGAGGGAGATGGAGAGGGAGAGGGAGAGGAGAGGGAGAGGGAGACTCCAAGCCTTTATAATAGATAATGAAAAAAATATACTTACGTCTTTTTCTTTCAGATTTTCCCGATGAAATTCAAAGACGAGGTACTTTCACCGGACAACCTGACATTAGAACTGAAGGAGAAGTTGTAGACTATATTTGTAGAACTTTGGGTGGGAGGCCCGATCCTACAGTGATATACCAGCAGAAGAGAAGAGGTTCTGAACAATGGGAGCCAATTCCTCCTGATCCACAACCTCGTAAAGTACCTCTTAAAGGGCATTTAAAAGGTTTTGACACGACGTACAAGTTCAAAGCTGATTTCACACTGCACAATGGAACGTCATTTCGATGTGCTGTAAAGGAGAACCTTACGTTTCCAGAACCTCAGCAATTTAATCCAATCATTGTTCATTGTAAGTAACAGATTCATTTGTTGTATTTGAGAAATCTTCCTAAGAATAACAGTATGGGTGGATCTAGGACTTTTCTAAGGGGGTGGCTGACAGCTGAGACGCACTGAATCAGCGAACTGAAGAAAATTTAAGAAAAGCTTGAAAAATCCTCGGGAAAATGGTGGAATTCGACGGCATTCGAGCGAAATAATGACATCCTGCTGAGTCATAGTGCCCGCGCGGGTAGTATGTGGTGTTGGTAATTCTAATGAAATACCCGCACGATTCATGGGGAAACGTATTTATCAAAATTTTGTCATTATAATTTACAATTTTGGTTTCGGGAATTTTTGACACGGATTGGGAAAAATTCAGATAATTGAGATTGAGAAAATGACTGTTTACCGGACACAGATTATACGGCCTAGCGGAATGGCTGTAACCGAATGATAAGTGGTCTCATATCGGGTGGAGCTTCACTGGTAAAATGTATGTATAAATGTATGATGAATTCGCTACTGTTGTTCTGGTTCCGAGGCTTATTTTACTGCGGCGAATTCGGACGCGAAATAGCAGGACCTAATAACAAATATCGGGTGGAGCTTCACCAACATAATGCATGTATAATTGTATACGGCGATGGATTCGCTGCGCTACTATAAGTTCCGATTCTGATTCAGAGGCAGAGAATGAACAATCTCATGGGGCCTACTACGAACGATCCCAAACCATTTTCATCTTTTTAATTCAACAAACAGTGCGAGTTATTAGAAACGTTACATAAGTCAATGTGATAAGTTTGCTGATCTTGCGCTGAGACATGCTTGCTCGTGGGGGGGGGGGGGGGGGTTCACGGTTGCGAATTTGATTCCTCAATCGAGTTAAACATGAACAGCGCCGATATTTTTGATCAAAGTAATGATTTAAGGCGAAAAACCCTTTTCAAAATGTTTCGGAAGGCATAAGAGGGGGTGGGGGGGGTATAGTTAGCCACCCTATTCACCCCCTAGATCCGCCCCTGATAACAGTATAAAGTTTTCCCAGATACAATACAAACCCCAGTCCTAGTAGTCCAGACCTATCCGCCCTTAGTATAGTCGCGACCAAGGCGGGAATCTCACGATGTCATCAGGTTCGAATCCCTGCCGAGCGAGGAACGTGATCGAGTCTGACGATGTCATCAGGTCCGAATCCCCGTCGAGGGAGGATGGTTCTTGTCTAGTACCTAGCCGTCGTTCCCCAAACAACTGTTGTAGGGAACCCGTAACGACGACTGGTATTCAGACTAGGATGGCTCAACCTCTGACAGGGTTTCAGAACTTTGCTAGGTCAGATATAAGTTTGCTAAGGCAGTATGCTTGTAAACAACCTTCACTAATGATTTGTCTTTTATCAGATTTTGAACCAGTTTACAAGAAATCCAGTGAAAATGAAACAAATGCAGCGTATATTGTAACAGTTAATAGTTACCCATTGACTCAACAAGTTACATGTGACCCTCCAGCTGTCGTTCAAAAACTATCAAACTATCAGTGGAATATAACGATACCTATCGTAAATAGTACCACAACTGATTATGAAGGGCGATGTTTGGCTGACGGTATTAATGAAAGGGTCATTGATGTCGCTAGTTATCATAACGCCGGTCCAACTGATGAACCAGGTAAGATTGCGGGTCACAACTGGATGGATTTTACATGAATTGGAACAACCAATTCAGGTCCGGATCCAACATCAATTCAATCAATCAATTTAGGGAGCGCTCAAATAGTACGTACATTCTTAGAGGGGATGGGGATCGTGGAAGTACTAGGGGTGGGGGTTAAAAAAACTGCAAACCTGACCATAGGTATTATTTGAATACTCCCTTACTAAATGTAATTCATTATCTCGATTAGTCGTCACATCACTGAAGTCTGCTGTATTCTTTTGTCCCAATTTGTGTTTCTAATTCTTTTTACTAAAGTCAGGAGATGACCGCGTCGTAATTCGAGCTGAGCTTAGTTTAAGTCGTCTAAATCTAAGTCGTCATCTGGATAAGTCGTCACATTACTGCGATTTTCTGAGTCAATTTTGGTTTCCGATTTAATTCGTGGATTTGGATACGTCAACATAATGGCAATAGTAGTGGAGTCTCGTGATATCATCAGATTTGAATCCCTGCACAGGATGACGTGATTCTTAGTATTGACTGAACTCAGCATATTTCATTATTTATCACATTCAAATATCACTTAACAAAATAATTTACCAAAAATAACTCTACTTTACTTTATTTAGATGCTATTTAAGGAAGGAAAAAATACTTTTGACTTTTCAATCATTAGTTAATAGTTAAAACGTAATTATTTCTAGCTTCTATATAATTTAATTTAATTGCTGATATGCTTGAATTTCAGTTTTGTCTTCGATTTAATTGCTGTTATTTTTATCACTAGTTACAATAGAACAGCATAATAGCTTCACATGATTTAATATAAATTGCTGATGAATTCCAGATGAAGGGAATGGAGGCAGAGTGTTTGGTGCTGTAATCGGTGTACTGATATTATTGATTCTAATAATACTGTTAATAATGTGGCGTCGTGGCTGCTGTAAGTTTGACCTAAAACCATCATTTAATCTGAAAAACAATGATAATCAAACTGCAGAATCAGAATACTGTATTTTTGTGTTTGGTTTTTATTGGGTTGTTTTGTCAGGTGATTGTGCATCATGTAGGACAAACAGTATTTCTGTTTTCTAATTAACAGTACCGTGTTTGTGTCCGAAATCTAAAGATGTGATTGAATTGTTGCGTTGGACAAGTGAAACCTGGTATGAAAAAGGTAAGATTCTCTCACATGATTTACTGCGCATATTCTCAGATATCGGTTTGATAATGTTTAGGTGTTGTTTTCTCTTTGTAGATCATGAGAATTGGGTGAAAACACGTGACCAACCGCGACCAGGTATTTATAACCCTTTATTTCTATAACATGTTATGAACAACAGATATTGCTTCATTATCACAACTGTACTTATTAACTCGATTTTATGCTTTGTTAGACACATTGCTGTTCATAGGTTGTCGTGATTGGAAACAAGATGGCCGCCTAGTGTTTTTCATTATTTCTGAAGATGCTTCTATCAATTGTGTTTACGTTTAATCTGCAGCCAAATAATTGGCACGATCTTCCATTTTGCACATTTTTGAAGTTTTCTTTTGAATTCCTGGATCAATTGTGTTGACATTTGGTTTCTACCTTAGACACAATATGTACATCCCAAAACCTGGCTCACACCTGGTCACTAGCCATTGTTATTCACAGAAATCGGCACTATATCCACATTTTTCGAAGTTTTCACGGATATATTCCAAGAAATTTTAAAAGGTGTTTTGATCAATTGCTCTTGATGTTTGGGTTATACATATATCTACCCTAGATGTATCAGCAGTTCTGAAAATGTGATTGGAATCAAGACTGGCTGCTATTGTTGGTTGGTGGGGGCGGATTCAGAGGGTGTTCGGGGTTCGAACCCCCATCCCTCTTTTCCTTTCCAAGTGGCCAAAATATAGGCTTGTCATGCCCTGTACTGATCATGATCTAATATGCACAAACATTTCATAATAAAAGTGTACCTAAATCATTTAACTACTATAAGGATGTAACTAAATGATTTTTCGCTTCGTGACTGCGGCGCTTGCCGGGCCACCCTTAATAAAAAGTGCCCTTGAGGCGAACCCCCTTTCTGACAGCTTGGACCCGCCCCTGTTTGGTAAAATGAGCACTTTTTGCACAATTCATTGACTCAAATGTGGCACCAGCATGTTATGTTTTATTGTTTGTTTTTGGTAGATGTTTAATGCAATTAACTCACAATTATTTCTACCTGTGAAGCACTTTTGTAATAACGGCCTCTTATATTAACTCACTGGATACAGTGGAAACTCGTAAAATCGGCCAAAACTAAATAACTGGAGAAAGGAGCATTTTCATGCAATAAACCATAAGCCACCATTTTATTAGGGTACTTTTTGAAAATGAATATGATAAAATGCGCATCACCGATTCAGAATAGGATAAATAAATGACCCAACAATACAGGACAAAAGTACCCTAACAAAATAGCAACTGTAAAATGGGTTATTATTCAAACTGTTTGGGATTTAGGAAGATGCTGAGGTAAAATGAGGTTCCGCTGTACACAGTAGGCTTAACAAGATGGTCGTTTCTCAACATTTGTTTATTATGGAAATCTTCTGACTAGAAACTAGTCCATATTCACTTATGTGGAAATCCTGGACTTCACTTGTAGCAAGTGAGGATCCATCAGGTGCAAGGAGGCAATTCCTTGCTATTTTTAGAGTCTGACCTTTTCGTGAGAAAGAAGAAAAAGCATGTGAAAATCCCTGATAATGTGTTTGCCTAAGCGTTGTTGTCGTCGTTAACCGGCGCTTTTTTCGGCAATCCTCCAGTTCATGGTGTTTCATCGATCGTTCATTGATGTGTTTGGTTGAATGACTGGACTGGTTCCGGGTCAGACGTATAGTCTGATCCTGCCTAGAACGCGTCACCATACGTCCGATTTTAAAACGTTTTCTGCGGGAGGACGCCCACTAATTTGTGCACCCCTCTCTGAAATCCTGGATCCGCCGCTGTTCTGCGGCAATAGTGGATTCCCATTGAAAATCAACTATACGCGAGAAACGTTTTTGGATGTTAATTTGTTCACGTTTATCGTTATTTCCAAGTATATCTGTAGCTAATATTTGTGTTGTTTGTTTAACAGTTAAAACTGGAGACTTTGAGGTCATTGAAAGGTCATTCAGTCCAGGTATATAGATATTTATTGTAATTTCATTTCAATAAAACAATATAAACTCAGATGATTCATCGATAAATCAACTACTTGTTTGTTAACATCGATGAACTCATTTAGAAAATTAATTTGTTGTCAATTTTTCTTTCTAGAAATTGTCAGAATAATTAAAGATGTTTACGGAACTGAGAATGATTGGGAGTTAACGAGAGATAAGGATAAACAAGGTAAGAGGAGTGATGACTCAGTTGCCAGGGTAAGTGTCAAACCGGCTGATTGGTTTGTTGCAACCCGGGGCCGGGTTTATAGACTGGTGTTAACTTTAAACCCAGGGGTTAATCTAATTAATTTTCAATTGAGTTAACCCCCGGGTTAAAGATAATACCAGTCTATAAAACCGGGTCCTGCATACAATACTGTACCGGAATATAACACTTCCCCGGGCCTCCTATCTTCATCCAGCAGTAATTCAAACTGTTTGATGCTCAGTTTATTCAAATATTGAACAAATACTTTCTATAATTCATTTCAGAAAAAGCTATCAGAGAATTCCTGTTTGGACAGTTATCAAGTGATCAAAGTAAGTAATGGTTTACCTATAGTTTGTTTTAAGTTCATGTACGCATGTGATGTATGTAAACATGCGCATGTGAGTTATGTGAACATGCACATGTGAGTAATGTGTACATGTACATTTGATTGATACATAGTAAGTTGTGAGTTGGGTAAACATGTTCATGTAAGTTAACATGCACATGTGATTTGTTTACGTGTTTTAAGTTAACACAAGTTTCATCAATGTTTATATTTTCAGGTATGTTAAATTTGGTGAAAGAAATTCTAAGTAAGTTTACGAAACGACTCAATATTTCCTCTTCAACTCGAATCTTGGATTCAAATGTGTTTATAATTATCTATTGACAGGAAAATACACGAGAATAAACGATTTAAAAACTAAACTATCAAATGAGATCGGTAAGATTTGATTGAATACAGTTATTGATGTATGAGTTTATTGATTATTATTCTACTGTCAACTCATTTTGTAAATGTATTACAGATACATTACTGAACGAGAAGAGGTCAATAGATGGCGCTGATGCAGTTTACAATAGAGATGAAGGTACATGATTATCTACTGTTCAAATGACATATTCAGCTTTGCAGATAGAAATGTGACGAATTCTATTCAACATGGCCGCATGGCAGCCTTTTGGCAATAATGAATAAACCTGATACAAGCGACCAGTTTAAAATTTCATCGTAAACATATCAGACTAGAGCTTCAGAAATACTCAAGTTACAACAAAATTATCAAATTTACAATTGTTATTTAAGAAATAAGATGTGATACAAACTAGGGGTAATGATACAATATGATACAGAATTTAAATCAAACTAATTTCAAATCTATTTTTTCCGTGTTTCAGATGAAATTCATGTTAGTTTTATGACGCAATTGAATGAAGAGAAAAGACCCCTGACAAACAAAGAGAAACAGTTCAACAGAGATGGTCAGTAAAACTATGAATTCGGTCTGAGTTAAATCTTCACATGTAGTTGACTACACAGAGTTACCAGAGAGTCTCATAAAGTGTTTACAGGACTTACTGGCGAAAATTGCTAACTTTTTGAAAATAGGTCTTCCGAATTTTTCAAGTTTTATTTAGATACCTATTAGTAATGATTAGTCTTGTAGTGACCGTGGTTCAGTGATTCACTGCGTCACCAATATTTAGGATTTATCTGTATTTATCGATTTGCAAAATAAATCGAGCGCCAAAAGAGCAACTGCTCTGCGTGAATCACATTCAGCTTTTTTCGTACGTTTCAAATCCCCAGTAAACGGTTATAATGGATTTCTATATTTTCAGTTGCTTCAGCAGTTGAATCTATTGTTGATTTGTTTGCTAAAATGTCCGGTAGGTTCCATAAATCATTTCAGTAAAAATACTGTGGAGTTTGTTGTGGAATCATTGAATAATTGATTGTGTTTATTTTTACTGTAGATGCTGAATTATGTGAACGAGGAATATTCAACATTAAACGTAGGTTTTAATTCTCATTTATCCTCAACTGAGTTTATAAATACATGTGCTCAATAATCTACTTTACATATACATGTGGGTTCTCTGTACATGTACATGTAAATTCTATATGTGCATTTTCTCTGTACATGTACATGTCAGTTCTCTCTAATGTAATGTTAGTTCTCTGGAATATATAACGAGGAATATTCAACATTAAACGTAGGTTTTAATTCTCATTTATCCTCGAATGAGTTTGTAAATACATGTGCTTTATAATCTACTGTACATGTAGATTTTATCTGTACATGTACATGAACAATACTGAAGTATTCGTAGGTTCTGTGGTTAATACTTTTTCTTTATATTTCAGCTACTGTTGAATTTGCTGGTAAGTTATAATATTCACTATGATGTTTAAACTGGTGCTAAATCTGTTAACTGAAATATCGCTGTATCTTTTTATAGAAAAGTTTGTGAAAGAAACACTTCAAACAGAAGTTAAACAACAGAATGGTGAGTGTTCAGTTAATCTAGGAATCTATGAGGGGGGAGGGCTTATAACTATAAACTGATTACAAATTAGATATATTCTGTTTAATTACAGGAAACCTCGTCACACAAATAGAAAACCAGAAAGTAACTGATGAAACAAGGACAGGTTTGTTACATTATAATCGAAAATTTATTCAGATTTTTTTGATCTTCTGAAAACATGTACAGTAGATACAATTTTACACCGCAATAGTAAAAACATGTAGTAGAAACTATTTTTATGGTATGTGTTACAGAAATGGAAGTGGTCGATCGCAACCGTTTTGTGAACAAAGATATTTGTGGTAAGACTGAAAATGTTATCATCTAGATGTTGTCACGCTAATTACAAATCGTTTCGTTAATGAGAAATCTGAAGTACAATAAAACCAGCTACACCCGGTAATGTGAACAATTGGCAACGTTGTCAAAATTCATCCGCTTTGTGGGAAATTTAAGGTTTAATAATACCCGGTTAATCCAGATGTATTTGGATGAAATTCTAGTTTGAACTGATCTGATCAATATCTATGTTATTCTATTCATGTGTTCATTTGTAGAATCAGTTTTATTGGAGTCAAGTTCGCAGAAATTAGAAGAGAACAAACATTCTACAGAACTAGATAAAAGTAAGTATAAACAATCTTCGTGTTTAGAGCTAAATTTACAGAGTATTTGATGACCATGAAATGGAGATATTAAGAATTACCTTGTCAAATCAGAGGCATCAGTATTGATTCAGAGCTATGTTTTAGCTGACAGTTTGTATGGATGTGAATATTATTCAGACCGAGTTCATCATAGATGATTAAAATCAGTTGGATCGCCAAAAAGTTACCCAGTATCATCAGTAAAAAATCAATCATAGTTTGAAGAAACCGTGTTTTGATTGTCATGCATGTATCAAATGGGGTGGCTCCGAAAATATCCAAATCATGTCATCATAAGAGGCTAGCCGAGGGTGTTTTCTCCCAAAATGTTCCATTTTGGGAGATTATTTTTTCATTAGTTTATTTCATTGTTCAACTTTATTTTCAGGTATTTATGAAATAAGTCGAGATGTTTTAGGTAAGAACTAAATAATAGTAACAAACTATAAATACCGAGGTCTAGGGTCGAGAGCAGACGCTTTAAAAGAAATTATCAGCTGACAAATTTCAAATTACATTTTCTAGGAGTTTCTCGTTTCTTTCTGATTAGCCAGAAACTTGTTAGGTTGAATTTCATTCAAAAATTCGAATAGATTTGAATAGAATTCTCGATGTCACCGGAATGCCGTGTTTTCATCATGGATTATGTTCTTTTATTCAGAAATCAAATTGAAAATCGCAGTTTTCGAATCTATCAAAGGTAAGAAGTCTATGTATGGATTGCATCAGAATCAGCCGGGTTTATTCCATCATTTTCCAAGATTCAGCCTGAGCTGAATCATTTTCCAAGAACTCAATTTCTCATTGTTTTCACGGTGAATCACTTGTAGAATTGTACGCCGGACGAGCTGAAAGATTTCAGAAAGAACTCGAAGAGAAACTGAAACAAGAGGAAAATGAAGAGAGAAAAAATGAGGAGGAAATGAACAGAATAATTCACAGTTCAGTTTGTCAGGCGTTTAAATATATCACTGATATGAATGAAAGTAAATATCGATTTTATGATAAATAATATACATTCATTCGTCAAAGTAATTATAATACTTGTACGACAATCTTGGTTTTACAGTTGCTCGTTCTATCTCAAAATATACATACATATCTTTTACACTTAAGTGACCCTAAGAAGCAATTTCCGTCTCCTAAACATCTGTAGATGTCTCAACACACATGTACACATAACATGTTACATGCTCATGTGCACAAACACATAACATGTACATGTGCATTAAACTCGAAATGTTTCTACGCACAATGTATTTTTACATGTTTCATGTTTGTAGATGCAACAGTGATTTTCCTCGCGATACGGTCTGTGATACTAGTGGGTGGGATATGTCACCGGTTGTCCCAAGTTTTAGAGTTCACAAAAATCAGCTGATCCAAGAATTCTAAAAGACACTGGGAATTAACTGATAGTAAAAGAGTTCATTTCACGAACGTCGAGAATGCCTCTTCTCTCTAAGATCTATTTATTGATTCTATTTACACTCAAACCCATTGCAGATATTAGAGGACAACACACAATTACTTATTTTTTAACACGGTAGAAATATAACATATTCAATAAAAAGAATAAACTAAATGTTTAAATGAACAAACATAAATAACATAGTGACTAAATAGGGCTATATACATGCATAGAGAAAAGAGGGCATTTTACAGAGTGTTCGCCCTCTATAACCAAAAACAGGCTAAGGGTCAACCGAAACCGATATAAACCCACTCTGCCACATAGGAATTCATTATATGTTCACATGTCATGTGAATGTATATGTAATATGTCCATGTGAATGAATGCACTTGTAACATGTTCATGTGAATGAATGCACATGTTACATGTTGGTTCTCTGATATATTTCAGAAACTCTGATGGATAATAAAGTTGTAGAATATGGAGGTTTGTATATAATTCAACTGTTTCAATCACAAACCAGTTTTTATCATGAATAATCTGTTTGATTTTCTCTATTTATTTTTCAGCAAGTCCAGAAGAGATAAGTGAGTTCTGATTGATATTTATAAATATTCTCAGTACAGTAGACTGCGCGCTTGTCTTTGATTTATATATATATATATATATATATATATATATATATATATATATATATATATATATATATATATATATATATATATATATATATATATATATATATATATATATATATATATATATATATATATATATATATATATATATATATATATATATATATATATATATATATATATATATATATATATATATATATATATATATATATATATATATATAGTATATATATGTCAGTGATTTTCTATATTGATAGATTCTAAACTACGTGAATTAGCCGATAAAGAGTTTAAAGATAAGAAAGGTACTGTACACATTACAAAGTGTAAAAATTCAACATGTTTTATTTTTCAAATCTTATTGATGTTTATTATCAATGTTTATTTTTACAGTCGGTAGATTTAATAAAATGAAGACACTTGAAGAAATAGTGGATCTAACACTGAATATACTGGCACAACTCGGCACTGGTAAGTGACTACACTGAAAAACTGAATGTTTGAATTGGAATTCAATGCAGTACATTAATTCAATACAGTAAACTCTGATAAAAAAAAACTAAGATAAAAACCCACTATTTACAAATTAAAAGAATTCTAAAATCGATAACATATTTATTCAAAAATTCTAAAATATAGAAAACACGACGTCTCAATCTCACCCTAGAGATCATCGTCAGGTTTTACATTTTAGATTTTTTTGAATAAATGAATCACCGATTTTAGAATGCTTTTAATTTATACACAGTAGGTTTTTATCTATATCCGTTCTTCACGTTTGAGTGTGGTTATCGTACTAGTAAAGTAAACTCTGTCTGGAATAAGCGGTTAATATTTCACAATCGAGCAAATTGGCTTCATAACAGACCGCCAATTTTGAAATACTATTTTTTTCAGAGTTTAATTTAGCTCAACAACAGCGCGAGGTTCTGTGGAACCGAACAGGTATTGTATATAACAACAGAGTTTGTAATTTTTTAGAATATTCAAGGTCTTTGTTACAATACATGAACGTGGACATATATACCTTAGAGTCAGAAACAGTCCCTCAAAACAAGATTGAACCTTTATTGCCAGGAAGAATCTTTGAAACTGATCACTAAGAATCCAGATAAGCCCCGCAAAACGGTCTTCTATCCCCGGATTGTGAGGGACGTTCCCTGATTATAACTTCAAAAGAAGACTAAACTTCTTAGAGCAACATAAGTTTAGAATTGAACCACACTCAATGAATGTTGTGTCTATGTTTGCTGTTTTTATGTGAATTTCAGTGGAATATTTCAAGGATGAATTCATTAGCGCAATACAATCTGATGAATCATTGAAAACTGCTACTCGAACTGCTTTAGATAACAGTAAGTTACATCTACATTTATATCATTCACACATCAGTCACAGTACACTACATTTACGTCTACAATAAACTACATTTACATCTACAGTAAACTACATTAACATCTACAGTAAACTACATTTACATCTACAGTAAACTACATTTACGTCTACAATAAACTACATTTACATCTACAGTAAACTACATTAACATCTACAGTAAACTACATTTACATCTACAGTAAACTACATTAACATCTACAGTAAACTACATTAACATCTACAGTAAACAACATTAACATCTACAGTAAACTACATTTACATCTACAGTAAACTACATTTACATCTACAGTAAACTACATTTACATCTACAGTAAACTACATTTACATCTACAGTAAACTACATTAACATCTACAGTAAACTACATTTACATCTACAGTAAACTACATTTACATCTACAGTAAACTACATTTACATCTACAGTAAACTACATTTACATCTACAGTAAACTTTATTTACATCTACAGTAAACTACATTTACATCTACAGTAAACTACATTAACATCTACAGTAAATTACATTTACATCTACAGTAAACTACATTTACATCTACAGTAAACTACATTTACATCTACAGTGAACTACATTTACATCTACAGTAAACTACATTTACATCTACAGTAAACTACATTTACATCTACAGTGAACTTTATTTACATCTACAGCAAACTACATTTACATCTACAGTAAACTACATTTACATCTACAGTAAACTACATTTACATCTACAGTGAACTACATTTACATCTACAGTAAACTACATTTACATCTACAGTAAACTACATTTACATCTACATTAAACTACATTTACATCTACAGTAAACTACATTTACATCTACATTAAACTAAATTTACATCTACAGTAAACTACATTTACATCTACAGTAAACTACATTTACATCTACAGTAAACTACATTTACATCTAGATTAAACTACATTCATCTTCAATCAACAATTATATACGGTTATTCACTATGATTGTCAATCATGGAAATTTGTTTGTGGTTTTTTTTAGAATCAAGTAACATCGACAATTTGTTGAAGAAAGAATGCTCGAAAGGTAAATTGTTCCATGAAATGTGTGTATAAGATGATTGTTTTTACGAACCGAATAATTTCACTGTGTAAAACAATTCAAACGTTATCTTCTATTTTCAGTTGTTGATAGAATTTATGGTGATGTGAAAAACAGAATAGGATCAATGCCTAAAGGTTTGTATTACGATCACTTACTATCAATTCTTGCATTAAGATCCTGTTGAGGTTTTTGTCATCGTATATTTTAATAAATCATATCATTTCTCATATACCACTAGCATATACAATATCATCATCCAATATCATGAATCACATATCTTATCACGTCATATCATTTACGCTGGTAAAATATGATTTTGTAGGTTATAAGTTTTGTTTAATTTTCTATCACGGATTGATTTATTGCTGAAGTCACATTAGACTCCTAACACTAGACTCCTAACACTAGACTCCTAACACTAGACTCCTAACACTAGACTCCTAACACTAGACTCCTAACACTAGACTCCTGACACTAGACTCCTAACACTAGACTCCTAACACTAGACTCCTAACACTAGACCCCTAACACTAGACTCCTAACACTAGACTCCTAACACTAAACTCCTGACATTAGACTCCTAACACTAGACTCCTAACACTAGACTCCTAACACTAGACTCCTAACATTAGACTCCTAACACTAGACTCCTAACACTAGACTCCTAACACTAGACTCCTAACACTAGACTCCTAACACTGAACTCCTAACACTAAACTCCTGACACTAGACTCCTAACACTAAACTCCTAACACTAGACTCCTAACACTAGACTCCTAACACTAGACTCCTAACACTAAACTCCTAACACTAGACTCCTAACACTAGACTCCTAACACTAAACCCCTAACACTAGACTCCTAACACTGAACTCCTAACACTAGACTCCTAACACTAGACTCCTAACACTAGACTCCTAACACTGAACTCCTAACACTAAACTCCTGACACTAGACTCCTAACACTAAACTCCTAACACTAGACTCCTAACACTAGACTCCTAACACTAGACTCCTAACACTAGACTCCTAACACTAGACTCCTAACATTAGACTCCTAACACTAGACCCCTAACACTAGACTCCTAACACTAGACTCCTAACACTAGACTCCTAACACTAGACTCCTAACACTAGACTCCTAACACTAGACTCCTAACACTAGACTCCTAACACTAGACCCCTAACACTAGACCCCTAACACTAAACCCCTAACACTAGACCCCTAACACTAAACCCCTAACACTAGACTACTAACACTAAACTCCTAACACTAGACTCCTAACACTAGACCCCTAACACTAGACCCCTAACACTAAACCCCTAACACTAGACCCCTAACACTAAACCCCTAACTCTAGACTACTAACACTAAACCCCTAACGCTAGACTCCTAACACTAGACTCCTAACACTAGACCCCTAACACTAAACCCCTAACACTAGACTACTAACACTAGACTCCTAACACTAGACTCATAACCCCTGTACTCTTTCTACCAGCCGAGAAAAATAATCTCAAAGCTCTTGACATAAACCATTATTATCACATGAGGTATAGAAATAAATATAAAGCAAATTGAATGATGACATAATAAATGATAATGATAGAAATTAAAAAGAAAATAATAGAATTGAATAAAACAACTGTAGAAATAAATACTCATGTAAAGACACGTAAGTCTATAAATGTTATGAATGATGATAAAAGTTTAAGTGAACTGTATGAATTGACCTGTTTAGATCTACTCTATGTTTATATATGAATTATTGTTGTGTTCTGTTTTTTAGTAAAAGGTGAAACAGTGAGTAAGTACTGATAACAACTGAATCGTTAAAGTCTACATTAATCAATATATGATATGATATATCCTCTATTGAATCGAAGTGGTTCTTATATAGCTCTAAACCCAGTGAAACTGCTCATGAAATCCTTCCTTGTGAAAGAAAATCACGTTTCCCTCTCCCTGCAGTAATCTAAAGTGTGTTTATTCTGTTTCAGTGAGACGCATCAAACAAATTATTGCAAACAGAATCCCGGAGTTTAAAGGTGAATTATTGGACTGTGAAGTGTTTTGATTAACAAATTAAACCGGTACAGAATAAGTGAAGGTCAACTGGTGCCGAGTAGGGTAAAGGTCAACTGGTACTGAGTAAGGGTGAAGGTCAACCGGTACAGAGTAAGGGTGAAGGTCGACCAGTACCAAGTAAAGTTGAAGGTCGACTGGTACCGAGTAAGAGTGAAGGACGACTGTATTTTGTAGGCGGATATGTGACGCATAAATAGCAGCATAAATAGTTTACAATCAGTCAATGTCATAGTAATTTCTAATCAACATTGTATAATTACAGATTCATTAGTGACTGTTTTAAAAGAGAAATGTAAAGACGCTCGCAGTGTGTGGTCATCAAAACACTGGGAATATGATATATCTACTGCGTGTAAGTTCACAGTGAAATCAGTTTGTGATTTATAATAGAATTCTATTGTATAAAAACTTGCCTATTGTCTATTACATATAGTGTCTGTACTCAGTGAATTTACCAGTAGAATTTTAATAATAAACTCAGATTATTGGAAACAAGTCAAAGAATGTTTCGGTAAATAATGAATTCTTGTTTCACCGAACGTTTTATTAAATGATCAGATTTTTATGTTTTGAATAATAATTGTTTGTTCTGTTTGAATAGGAGATGAAATTGACAGTGAAACAAATACAACTAAACTTACAAAAATAGGTGAATATCAATACAATAACAACTCATTATTAAGATTAACATTTATCCATTCTCCAAACTCTACGTAGCTGAATTTTGAAAGAGGGTCTCGTTAGAATTTATATGAGCTTTTTCGCGAAAATCTGATTGCAAAAATATAGGTTTTGAAAAGCCAATCAGAAGGCAAAGATTCCTATATGATTGGCTTAGCCGCAGAAATCAGCAGGTGTTCACGTGAACCCGCGGTATCGTCTACCGTTTTACTTCCGGGTTTTATCTTAAGATATAAAATTGTATTTCAAGATCGATTTCTGAGAAAGCTTTTAGTTGATTTGGTTTTAGGGAGGAATATTTTTATTAGTACTACAGAAAATATCATTGACCATTGTGCAAAGTCCGGGAAAAATTCCTTTTTCTTAAATCGGATAGATGACCTTGATATGCTAATTAGCCATGTGATCAAACTACAAATTCAATCAAATTTTATTCTAAAAAAAAATCAAATCCAATTCAATTTTACTTTATTGAACAAATAAAACCTCAAATTCAATTTTGTTTTATTGAGCAATTTTCAGAAAATTCAATTCTATTCCGCCTTAAAATTTATCTGAGGTATTTATTCCTGCCAGATCCAGTCGCTGTCTGGGCTACTTTTGTATTCTACGATTGTATTGTGTAAATTTTACCCACAGAATGCGCATCATCATTTGCCAATTTTGAAAAGCTGACAGACTGGCCATAGTGCCCCTTGGGGCTCTTGTTTATCGATGTTAATATGTTCATTTATTTGTTTATAGTTGATGAATGTTTGGGTGAATGCACTAAAATAATGAGTGATAAATGGAAAACTGGTGAGTACCCCTCATGAGCACCCCTCATAAGTACCTATCATCAGTACCTCTCTTGAGTACCTTATTCAATTCACCACCAAGCTTCTTCGGTACTGTTGAGTACAGGACTTGAATACAAATTGTAATTCGAGTGGGAAAGTTGAGCGAGTACCATTTATTAACTGTCAGGATATGTAATTAGTGTGGTGAGTACAATGAGTACCAAATACAGACACTCAACTGAGTACCCAGTCCCGGTACCTGCATTGTTGAATTATTTTTGTTGTTTAATTACTTAAATAGTGAGTGATAAATGGAAAACTGGTGAGTACTTCACATGGGTACCCCTTATGAGTACCTTATTCATATTATTACCTGCCATCTTGAGTACAATTTAAGTAAAGGACTCATCGTATACCTTACCAAAGTTATTGGACCTTGAGTGAGTACCATTTTTTTACTGTCAGAATATAACAGTTTGATGAGTACATGAGTACCAAATACAGGCACTCAACTAAGTACCTGGACCCGGTACTTGAATTTTTTTTAAACGTTTAAATGATGTAATTCATTGATCAAGTTGAAACAAACGGCAAACTAAATCAGATTTCTGTGAGCTTACATTTCATGTTTTAATTTTTTTAGACGATTTTCAGAAATGCAAAATGATTGTAGAGACAGGTAAATATTCCGTATATAATTCATCTAGAGTCGGTTTATCACTTCTCAGAGTTAATACCAGTCTAAGACGATCTCAGTTCTACAACCGATCTAACAACTTTAAGACGAATTTTGGACTGAAGTTTCGACTATGGAACCGGCCCCTGGTTCAACACAAACCAGGTTTCATCTGAAACATCTGTTTGATTTTCTATCTATTTATATTTCAGTGAGTCAAGAAGAGATAAGTGAGTTCTGGGATGAGTAGAATTTAATTAAGATTTTCACTATTTTGATCTATAAAGTGATTGTTAGATGTGACAGGTACCGGTATCTGCGTGAACTGGTGCAGACAATCACACATGATTCATTGGATTCACAAGAGCAACAACCATTTTAGTAGGGTGGCTTATCGACAATTTTGAGTCATATTGTTACCGGGTGGACAAAATCACGAAAATTGGCCCAGATGTTCATACAAACTTAACAATCAATTTTAGAAGGGGAACCAGCTTGCATCTCTATGGCAACCATCCAATTTTTACGTTTCCATGGCAACTGACTGGAAATTCTATCATGTGTCAGATATCCAGGTATATAAGGAATGGGAGATGATAGAAACATGGTTTTAAGGTGCAAACCTATGTTTGGAGATATCATCTTTCCATATATGCTATTACTGACAGGATTTGAGGTCGATAACAACGTGTTTGCGATCTACAACCATCGGCCCGGTGATTGGGTCTGAGGCAATTCAAACACAACCTTTAAGATTTTATAACATCGAAACGCTCTCCGACGATTTTTCGCGCTCAACAAGTGAGGTGTGTACGTTTGTCGCACATGATGGCAAATACAATCACTCGAAGCCTATTGTGATAAATTTCATGCATCGAATCTATGTGCAAAATTCAAAACCGTCAAAGAGCGTTTCGATGTTATAAAATCTAAAAGGTTGTGTTTGAATTGCCTCAGACCCAATCATCGGGCCGATGGTTGTAGATCGCAAACACGTTGTAAGAAATGCGGTTCAAAGCATCATACGAGTATTTGTGATCGACAAATACGAAATTCGGCTACGTCGTCTACAGCTGTTAATTTAACGTCAGCTAATCCGACACTGCAAAATTTGGCGCCATCGAGCCATGGATCGAATCGTCCGACAACAGCCATAACTGAAGTTCAATCATCCGAAACGAAATCTACTAGTGACGACAATCTTCCAACTGAGATTGGCGGGTTCTATATCGGTTCCTCTTCAGTTGTTTTGTTAGAGACCGCCGTCGTTACAGTTCGTTAGTCGAGTGATTCACTTCTGTCAACTACCGCGAACGCACTTTTTGATTGCGGTGCGCAACGAAGTTTCCTCACTGAGTCATTGGCTGAAATACTTAAAGTTAAAGGTGGCCAAACGGAAATTGTAAAGTTAGCATGTTTTGGCTCGTCGCCTAAAAGTCAGATTGTGAAACGTGCGACTATTTATAGTATATATTCTTATATAATAGTATATATTCTTGCTAAAATTAATTGTACCAAAACTCCCAATCATTGCTTCGATTTAAAACAAAAATTCTGTAACTTCGATATCCGATTTTAAAATCAAACCCCCGGTTTCACTCCCGACAGGTTGGTGGGTTCTTAGGGAAACCAAATCAAAACAAATGAAACAAAATCTACTAATAAAATAAATAACGGTAAATCCCTATTCTATTATCAATAATCAATTGCCTAAAATTCTATGAATAATGGTGCGTGGATTACCCTTTTATAAAATAGCTGGGATCGAGGGGCTGTGTGTTTGCGTGGATTACCCTTACTGTCTGTCACACATGCTCTTCGTGCGACGTTTTGGTCCGTAAAAATTGGATGGTTCATCGCATAGTTTTACACAGCGCGCTTGCCTCTGATTTTGTGGGACCAGTGAATAAGTGTTACGTCGAACTACAAGTCACAGTAGTTTGTTTATAAGTTGTTTGTGATGTCATTGATTTTCTATATTGATAGATTCTAAACTACATGAATTAGCCGTTAAAGAGTTTGAAGATAGGAAATTAGGTACTGTACACATTACAAAGTGTGAAATTCAACATGTTTTATGTTTTAAATCTTATTGATGTTTATTATCAATGTTTATTACAGTCGGTAGTTATAATAGAATAAAGACACTTGAAGAAATAGTGACTCTAACACTGAATATACCGGCACAACTCGGCACTGGTAAGCGACTACACTGAAACTGCATGTTTGAATTGGAATTCGATGTAGTAAACTCTGCCTGGAATAAACTGTTAATATTTCACCGAGTTGAAGTCAGGCAAATCCTTTTATCACAAAACTTTCAGTTGTTTTAAAATGTTAAAATTCTTTTCAATTTTTGTAGTGTTGAATTCAGCTGGACGAGATGCATTTATTCTGTGGGATAAAGCAGGTATTATATTAATCCGTAAAAAACTTAAGCTAACCTGTTTAATGTCACTGATCTCTTAACGCCAACATATTTCAGAGAACAAATCCGGCAAATCTAAATTCAATGGAAATACCATTATTTATATCGCTATGTATTTCATTGGTCCCAAACGACTTTAACTGTGATAACAACATTTTCAAAGGTTTTTTAAGAACATTAGCCTGAAATATTCTGCGACTGTTCTTTGTCCCTGAAAGGACGGTTAATTCTTCTAAGTTCTTGTTGAAAATCCTTAAACTGCTCGTTAGGAATACCAGAAAATGCTCATCTATCATATACCGGATTGTGAGAAACAGACACTGATAACCACTTCTCTCCTGAATGTCCAGGAAAACTGAATGTTTTTTAAAGCGACAACAGTTTTTAATTCAGAAACCACACTCGATGAATGTTGAGTCTATGTTTGCTGTTTTTATATGAATTTCAGTGGAATATTTCAAGGATGAATTCATCAGCGCAATACAATCTGATAAATCATTGAAAACTGCTACTCAAACTGCTTTAGATAACAGTAAGTTACGTCTACAGTAAACTACATTTACATCTACAGTAAACTACATCTACATCTACAGTAAACTACATTTACATCTACAGTAAACTACATTTACATCTACAATAAACTACATTTACATCTACAGTAAACTACATTTAATACATCTACAATCAACAATGATATATTCATTCACTAAGATTGTCGATTCTTGAAATGTTTTCCCTTTTTTTAGACTCAGGCGAAATTAACAATTTGTTGAAGAAAGAAAACTCGAAAGGTAAATTGTTTGATGAAATGTGTGTAAAATGTTTATTTTTACGAATCAAAAATGAATGTTTTAAGATCCGCAAATGACTTGTTTATTTTAATCACTTCTATGAATTCAAATTAACTGCTGATTTTACTGTGTAAAATAATTCAACGATTTTCTTCTATTTTCAGTTAATGGAATTTATAATGATGTGAAAAACAGAATACAATCAATGTCTACAGGTTTGTATTTCAAACGATTTACTATCAATTCTTACATTAAAATGTATCCGTATTTTGTCGGGCAAGCGCCTTTTTGTTACCCATATCATATCATATCATATCAATGTATCATATATCATGTATCATATATCAGCCGGTATGTACACTTGTATAACGGTTTATTCCCATTTCGCCGCTTATTTATTCCGATTTGGCCCTTTTCCCATTTTGCCCCTTTCCTATTTCGCCCTTCGTTCACATTTTCGCCCCTTTTAGTACATTTTCAAAGAAGCTTAGTTGAATTTAAGCAATGTAACATGATTGTTAATTGTGCCTGTGCCTAATTAACTTCAGTCATTAAGTTAATGTGAATATCAATCAAAAACAAAAAGGTACGAGGTGGAAAATGGGCAAAAAAAAGATTGGCGGGGCTGAAAAAATGGTAAGGGTGAAATTGGAAAGGAGTGAGATGGGAAGGGGCTAAATGGGAAAGGGGTCAACTAGGAAGGGAAGACATCTTGTATATCATGTCAACACGCATGCACGCAAGTCGCATGCACGCACGCACACGTCCTCAATCATATTACGTTTATGTCATTTATGCTTGTAAAATGTAATTTTGAAGTTGATTAACTTCATTTTATTTTTCATCATGGAACGATTCATTGCTGAATTTACGTTCTATTTCTATTTGTGATTTCAGAGAAATTAAAGGAACAAGGAATCGTAGCATATAGAAGTGAGTAGAACGCGTGTTTGATTTATTCGTCAATTTACACAGTTTTGAGTTACCCTAAACTCCTTAACACAAACCCCTAAATTCCTAACCCTGGACTTCTAAGCTGTCACTATTGAGATGAACAAAACTCAAAAAGAAATGAAAAATTAGGATATTTTCAAACTCTTGACAAAAAACATTGACCAATATTACAATCTAGAAAATAAAGCATAGAATTAAAGCACACTGAATAATTATATAATAGATAATAATGATAATTTAGAAAAAATAATAGAATTAAACATCAGCAGAAATAAATACTGTCTCATGTTAAAAATAAATCTATAAAAGTAATTTTTGAAAGATGATAAAAGCGTTTAGTCGCAATGATATTCTACAAATAAATAAGATTTAAAGAAATTTAGATTTAAATGAAAAGAAGTGAACAGTGAACTGTATGAATTAACCTGTTTATATCTACTCTATGTTTATATATGAATAATTGTTGTTTTCTGTTTTTCAGTAAAAGATGAAATAGCGAGTAAGTACTGATAACAACTTACACATTAGAGTCTAGATAAATAGATATTTGTCATGTCCTGTTTTGAATAAAAGCGGTTCTCATATAGCGCTTAATCCAGTAAAACAGTTCAGGGTACTTGAAAAGCTGCACGAAATGCTGCCTTAAAAAGGAAACATTTCAGAGAATTCATCAATGAAATTGCCCGTGCATGCTTCAGGGGCGGATCTATCCTAGGTTTCTTTGAGCCTGATTGATATAGTTATCAAATTTAGATATCCTTCTTATATTACCTAGAATTAATGCATAACAGATTATTATTTAACCTAAAATTGTCCCTTGCACGAGCCGGTCACGGAGTATACGGTGTAATTGTTTTATAGATGATCTAGAGTTTGCCATGAATTGTTGTGTCCATAACCGCAGTCATCAAATATCTTCTAAATAAATAATAGCCAGAGACTCTTAGAAATAATCTTTAAGATACGAGTGAAAATATTTTGTAGAGAATTGAACTAGGTTTAGTTTTGTTCGCACGAAATCGTTTTAACTCAAACTAAATCATTCTAGGCTTTACAATGTAGGAACAATGCCAGGGGAATTAAGGTAAAATAGTTAGTAAATACAGGTTTTGAGTAATATACAACATTTAATCAGCCACGTTTTAAGAAATTTTAAGAAATGGAAACTTTAACCAAATAAATTCGGAATGGTTTCGCGAAGTTCAGTAAGAAGGGTTATCAAAGAGAAAATGTTAATCATCCCCAGAAACATTGCAAATTGGGCACATTCTTTCATTTCTAGGTAGATGGAGATTAGGTAAATTGTCCCCGGAAAAAATGTTCAATTTGTAAGGCCTAACTCACATACATTTCGGAATTTGCTTCATTCTAGTTTTACTTCGCACAAAAACTTATATTTTCGTTTTATCGACATTTACAGTGAGGTCGCGGCACAGTATTCAAATAAACCTTTTAAGCGTAACTGGGGTGATCTCTCATCCTCAGCAAGAATGACCTTGTCATCCGCATATAGGATAATAAATAAATTGAGTAAAGCCGGGCGTAGGTCGACCTTGCGACGCGACGCAATCGTCGCGTTGCATCACAAGTGGCCGCGCAAGTCGGTTGCGACGCGATTGTCAGCGACTGTGTGCGGCTAGTTGCTCCCAGTCGCAAGCGCACGTAGGTCGGTTGCGACGGTCGCGTCGCGTCGCAGAAAGTAGAACATGTGCGACTCATTGCGACTGGCGTCGCTGGCGGTCGCAGTGAGTCGCGTCGCAGTGAGTCGCAAGCCGTCGCAAGGCCGACCTACCCCGCCTTTAAGCGTCAATATCCTGATTACACCCTGAGTTCAGATTCTCTATAAACGATAAAGTTGGGTTGCCATGGTTATTAAAATAGTCCTCAATATCATTCATTAAAAAAAAAGAAAAAAGAATAGGTGACAGATTTTCAACTTGTCTTGTCCTTCAGCCCAGTACTGCCCCCTGGTGACTGTATTAGTTGTAACTATTCTGTTATTTGTATTATAGAAGAGATTGTTGATGAGATAAAACGTGAATATTTTCAAACTCGCGAATTTAGAAGTAAGTTTCCAATAACCTGTCAGAACCTGTTTTAACAACCAGAACTCAAATATTAATATCTGTATGTATTGTATTATTATTTATAGGATCAGTTGAGACTGCAGTGAATGAAGCTATCCAGAATTCAGGTATTTATTAAATATCCTTCAAAAGTTCGAATTCCGTGTTTCAATTGAGTTCAGTTTGGCTGAAGGTGCTTTTTTAAATGTATATACTTGTATTTTACAGAAAAATCACAAACCGGCAAAACACCAAACTATGAAGCTGCAGGTTTGTAAAACTCTAATTTCTGTAAATGAATTTGACCTGATGTGGCTGCTACACAGGACCGAATATCATAGATTAGGGGGCAAAATATTCCCCTGGACCCAGTTTTATAGACTGGTATTATCTTTAACCCGGGAGTTAACTTAATTGAAAATGAATCAAGTTAGCCCCCCGGGTTAAAGTTAATACCAGTCTATAAAACCGACCCCTTGGCCCTGGAAACTTTTTGAAAATTGTCAGTCATCAACATAGTTTCTCAATGTTTCTCTGGTGGTTGTCAGCCTGTTTGAGGATTTTCCCCAAGAGGATCCTCCATTTATTACGCAATATGCAAAAAAATTCAGAAAAAGCCTCGAGTAAGCTGATAATAGTTAGATCGAGTCCACTATGTAGAAAAAGAGTGGAAGAAAATGTAGGCACGTGATGAAATTCATCCGGAGCAGAATTGAATTTTTAAAGTCATTAAGTTGCGTACAATACGCATTACTATTTACCCCCTCCCCCTTTTGTACACAAAAGTATGCAATTTAATAAGACCCCCTTTGTACAATTTGATTTTTGAGTTTAACCCCCTCCCTACCCAAAATGCGTACCTAATAAATGGGTGACCCCTTAAAAGGTAACTTTGAACCCGCCCTATAAATGAAACTAGGCCCATGATGATGACCAGAAAGATGAGGTAATTTTCAGTTGCTTTCCCTTAAGGATTTTATTCTATTATTTCAGTGAAATGGATAGCTGCTGAAATGAAAGGTAAATTGACTGATAATAAATACTCAATTTCGTGATGAGTTTGTGTTGATGTTTACAGAATCATTTCTAATTTCAGGTTTCACGGTTAAACCATCTGAAACATCATGTGGTATGTAATATAATTGTTATATACAGTTGATTATAACGGTCGCTGCCATCGTTTTTACTGCCACTGTTCACTCAACACGAACATTTATCAGAGAACAAATTTGTAAAATCAAACTCAAATTCAATGAAAATACCATTTATAAATCGCCAAAATTCATTATGATGTCATATTTTTCATTGGTCCCAAAAGTGGCTTAAAGGACTTTGACTATATGATAGTGGCTGATTTTAATTCTCGCGTGAGAAAACCAAAAAAGGGCCACTGTGAAAATTTTTTTATCGTTGCTCTACCCGTACAGAAGAATTTTTTAGTATGGCCCGATTCAGCCACCATACATAAAGGACTTGGGTATATGTTTTGTGTGTGCCTCATCTGTCAGACAACTGGGCGGGAAGCTGAGTAACATTTCATTTAAAATCCTGACACTTTTTCAGAGCGTAATGAATTTGCTAAACGTGCACGAGCAGCAGGTAATGGATAAATAATGTGTGTTAGAATTGATGTGATCGGTTTTGATAATGTTTTATAATGTTAAACGTAATTCAATTTCTGTTTCAGTAATTGAAAAATCAGGAGAGTTGATGGATGAGATACGTGCTATAAAAGATAAAAGTAATCAATATTGACTTCTAGAAACATTTTACTGACTCAATAGTTCTACATTCATGAATTCATATTTCCACATTTATATATAACGTGTCTTAGGGTCCCCAAACCGGGAAATCAGGAATTCCAAAATAATGTTCTTTAAATTCATTTCGCGCTTCAACTTTCTTCGGCAATCTTTCTTGAAAATCACTTTCATCAACCGATCACCGGTAAAAAGTTGACGTCACTGTAGTGTATGGTGTAATCTGCTTAATTTCCATCTGAAAATGTAAAATCACCCATGAAATACTCGGGTTTATTGACTTCATGTAATTGTGAGAACTATCCATAAATTCTGTTTTGAGTTCGATCACAAACTTGTTTGGTCTTTACTTCTTTAGATTTGAAGTTGATCTGATGTTATATGTGAATGATATTGATGTTTATAGTTTGGATGCATCAGTTTTTCGGGAATATTTTATTTTGTTTTCAGAAAAATTAAAAAAGCTCGGTTTCCTGGTACATGATGAGTCGAGTAAGTAAATTATACAGTCATCACTTTCTGAATTAAACCATAATCAAATCACAATTAAGTTTGGGATGAAATTAAGTTTCGTTTTCGTTGATGAGAATCTGATGTATGATTAAACCGGTTTAATCTGGATTAGCGGGACACCAGGATGAAATTCATGTAATTTTAGAAATCCAGATTTAAAATCGTATTCCATGAGATACTAGTTGATTGTTTGATAAAGAGTAGTAACTGAATCAAATCTGGATTAAACTGATCTTGATTCAATAAGCTTGTTTGTATTTAATGTTCTAATCTCTACTGAACAGTATCATCAACAATGTTTGATAATATGATATGAAATCTCTCACTAAGAAAAAAAACGAGAGAGAAATTATTCCTTATACAGTTTCCTAGATAATATTCATTCAACATTTCAACAATATCATAATAGTCATCTCCAGGGATACTGAATGTTACATAAAAATTATCAGGTATTATTTATACAGCCCAGAACAAATGAACTAATTAAGTATTAAGATGTGACACAAATTATTTGTGTTTCATAAAATGCGTTACCTATATAAAATCAACTAATCATGGCTTCACTGTCATATGAATTGAAATCTAATTACGGTGATAATATTTATCAGGGGGGGGGGGGGTTTGTTAAAAATAAGAAGTAATTGGGTCACCTATAAATGAACGCTTCAGCGCACACGAGTGCATTTTCTATCCGACAACTCCATGTCGGTAAACAGGTACAATGATAAAAAAATATCATAGCTTTTGATTATTGTTTGCGATATTGATAAATGAAAATATATATAGGGGCTGAAATGAAATACAGTATGAGTCATTTTTGTGATAACAATAAAAAGAGTCTGATTAATTATTTCTACCAGATCTTCCTTCGATGTGTCTGCTATTTCAAGCACCGCAAAACTGATCTCTTTCCCGCATGGCATTCATCGATCTACCGATCTATGTTTTCGGTAGATCATTAAACGTCAGTTCATTCCTTTGTCGGAGATCTCATAAATATGTATGTGGTGTAAGGAACACTTTGGACTTAATAAAACACCCAGAAAAAAAATCTAAGATAATTCTTACTGAATTAGGGGTTGGAATCAGTTGAGGTATTATTAACGATTATCACTGTTAACAGTAAAGTTGTGATTAGTTGATTTTTCAAGAGGTTGTTCATTTTATGACTGTAGCGGGTGATATATAGTTGTATAAAACCAAGCTGAACACATCTAAAACAGAGTAAACTCTAGGGGTTACTGATAAAGTATTGTGAATATAAGTTAAAGTTGACGGGTATCTACATTTAGGGAGTGTGCAGTTGTATTTGGTGTTTGGTTTATATTGTACATATATCTATTTATAGAAGCTCCTAGTCCGAGTAATGAAAGTGCTGCTGATGATAGTCAAAGTGCTGCTGATGATAGTCAAAGTGCTGCTGATGATAGTCACACAAGTAATACCGTACCGAGTGGTGATTGTGAGCTGGGTGATAGTGGTACACAAGTCTAGTTCCAAGCCGTCGTTCCCCATAAGGGTTGATTTGACACTAAAATCAATTGTTGCATTGCAAGAAACAGGAGTTAACCGTCTATATGACAGTTTATGATCAAACGTTGTAGGGAACCCGTAACAACGACTGGTATTTAGACTAGTACACAGGATTATAACCGCCAGTCTCTAGTGGTGGCAGAGTCTGGGTGGAACTGGGTGTAACTCACAACTGTGGAACTGTGATTTGTATCACGCTATTATTAAGATGTTTGTTAATCTCTTTTTGATTGGCTTGAATCATTGAGATTTTATACGAAAAGACGAAAAAGAAAAAAGAGATGAACACAGTTTCTAATAAAATATTTATCTTTGTTATTCGGTTGTATGTAATTTCTGCGCTATTTGATTAATGTAGATCATTGATTAATTATTGCTGTAACAATTAATTGTAATAATATTAATTAATCAAATAAATATATTTTCTGCTTTTATCTCTCATAAAAAACTGATTTCTCGTTTTTCCGCGTCGTATCTGGTTTTTTTCACTAGCGAGAAAACATCTCTTTGTTCTGCTGAAATCTGTGAAGGTTCACATTTGATTGTTTGACTTTTATCAGTCAAAATACTGAAATGTGCTAAAATATACAGTGTAACTGAAGTAGATGAAATACAGTGTAACTGATCTAAAGTGTAGCTGAAATACAGTGTAACTGAATGAATGCAGTATTGTACCGTAGTTGTAACTATATCCAGCAGAAATAAATTGTAAACGAAATTGCTTTTTGCTAAATCATCAGCGGTTGTTCTTGGGGAATATTAGGCCTACATTGTAGTCCAACTTACGCTGTATAACTGTATTATGATACAATGTAACAATGTAACTGGTTTACTGTTTTACTATACATAAAATATGTGTTAAGTTAAAAACTGTAAAAATGCATCACTGATTGACTGAAGTATTATCATTGAAAAATTGTGATAATTTTTATTTCATTTGAAAAAGTTTTGTAAAAACGTGACATTTTATGAAACCATTGATGCGGTTTATAAGATCAGCTACTTGCGGACTCCTGGTAAAACTTTGTGCCGTGTTTTTTGCTAGAAATTGCTAATAATGTAACGTGCTAAATTTATTCATTTATCTATAAATTTATCCATATAGATAAAATCATTGTTTTCTTTTCTAGCAACTGCAGCCGGAGTAGAACCGACCCCGGGTCGGATGAGGTTGACACTTGGTCATGTCCAATCTTACCAATAGCTTCCCGTTAACCCCAACTCTAGCCGAATAGGACTCGAACCTAAAATCTTCAGCGTGCCAGCCGAGCACACTAACCACTAGACCATACACCAGTAGTTTGTAAGTGCGTGTCTGGTCAGTGTGGTGAACATTTATCTGTGGTGACTATCAGTCGGGTGTGTGGTGACTGGTGACCATTCAGGTGCGGTGACTGGTGAGTCAGATGTGGATACACTATTCACTAACAATGCTCGCTCTATCATTCTGTGTTACAGTTACAGCAGTTTCAATGTAATTGTCAGGAAGTTCTAAGGAAGTCTCTCTTTTTCCATAGATGAAGTAGTCAAAATTACACCTTGTATCCATCTCTGAGACTTCTGCCTTCCCGACGTCGTGAATGTATTAATTTGACAATCTCTCGGAATTGATATCTTTTATTGTATTTCATTAAGATTTTCTAATTGATATCTAAAAGTTTGATAATTTTTTATTATTCAGTTTCTAAAAATGTATACCTTATTTTGAGTGGAATGGATTGATTTTAGTAGAGACCCGCAGTTTATGGAGCGTAGATGGATTATAAAAGTAATAGTTCATTGACTCCAATAGGTGTAAAATGCGATACATTGTTAAACCATTCTTGTCGTACGTGGCGTTGACCTCTTTTACCCGACCGGTATTTCTTCACACCTAAAGGTGCTCGCGCATGTCTCCCGTTATATCAAACGAGCACCGATACCTCTTGTGAAAAAATCATGAAATTCAACGAAAAGCTTAAGATGTAACTGATTAAAGGTGAGTTTGTTGAAGTATTTAACTCCACTCCAGTCGGATCTGTTCAACTAAGAGAGATAACCGTTCAACTCTGAGATAACCGTTCAACTCAGAGATAACCGATCAACTCGGAGATAACCGATCAACTCGGAGATAACCGTTCAACTCGGAGATAACCGATTAATCAGAGATAACCGTTCAACTCGGATGTTGAAATATGTTTTTGCGGCAGTATCTAAGAAATACATATCATCCAACTCGGATATCCCTCATCAAGTCGGACACGTTTTTTTGCGGTTCCAAAAGATCCGACTTGAGCGGAGTCTACTGTATTCAAGAATAAGAGTCAAACTTATAAACTAGGCCTATATGCCACAATTTCATTATTCAATTTTCTGACCTAAATTCTAAAATTCTAGAGAAACTTTCGACGATTTTGAAATATTTTCTGAAAGCGGTGAAAATTCTGGATTTTGTCCAAAAAAATTTAGAAAGCAGTCACTACTTGTGCCCCTGGACTTTGGACCCCGGGGCTTATATGAAGGTCATACAATTATTGAAGGACGACCAGTGATTTTAACACCTTTCGCTTCCTGCTCAACGCTTGAATATACTGAATGTATCACCGGCGCTGATCATCAAAATCTTATCTTTAACTTCCTCAATTATCAGACAAAGTGGAACTCGATTTTTATCCTTTATTCTGTACTCTGTATCACAATGATGAACACACGTTCGTTCTTGATAATATACACGATTTTATTACAACTTGGGAACTTAAACAGCGCAGAAACATCTGGAAATAAGACGCATAATTCAAGTAAGTCACTCGAATCAATGATAGCTTTTCTGTTGTGTCGATTTCATAGATTTCTGTCGATGATAATTCATGCACCTGAGGTATTACGCGCGTGACGTCACAGATAGTTTCACCGTCGGTGTTTGAGACTCCCGTACATAGGTCTAGCTATACTAACAAATAGGGGATTTATCAAGGGCCTGTCATGTAAATAAATTACCAAGAATTGAAGATGCTGCAGGCCCGTATGCTGCCTTTCTTTGTTGTGGGTAGTTCTCGAGTACTGTATAGGAGGGGAGTGTTTTGTGGGGATTCCCCAAGAAAACTTTGATCACTAAAGTCGTCAGTTTGAATTCATTACGTGGCTAATTTATGTATAACTTTGAACAAACGACTGTGGAGGACGATACGTGATGGGAAATGTAGTCTAAAAATTCGGAACTAGAGATTTTGCTGGGGGGAGGGGGTCACGTGGTGGAAAAAGGACCTCAATAGATTATTCGAAGTTTGTGCGTTTTACTGTTTCATAGACTATTCATATTTATTTATTCGTTTCAGTGATTTATCCGAAGCCTGTTCCCGATGGAAAACCCGATATTAAAAGAGAAGGACAGACGATTGAATATATTTGTAAAACACGTGTTAAATATCCTACAGTTATATTCCAACAGAAGAGAAGAGATTCAGAACAATGGGAAACAATTCCAGACGAACTGCTTCGTATAACTAGAAATGTGAAACATATTACTTCTGCTTCACTAGAATTCAAAGCAGATTTCAAACTGCACAATGGAACAACATTTAGATGTCTCGTTCTTAAGGAAGGCCAAACAGATTTTGATTATCTTCAATTCGATCTAATCGTAGTTCATCGAACTGGTAAGTAACAGTTTTAAAATGTGAACCTTCCCAGTCTGGAATCCTGCTACTAAATAAACATCGAATCTATCAAAACAAATTAATATTGAAACACAGCATCTCTGTTACTTTTAAATTACTTCGCAGTCAATTGCATGAATTTATAGTTTAGCAGCTACGTATCAAAAGTGCGTTTATTGTAGCGTATGACATGTACATTTTAATGTATTCTGGAATTTATAGAAATAATTCTCAAATTGACGGCCATACGACTCGGCGTGAAATTCATATTTCTGTTTAACGGATGAATATAGCCGACAGTTTAATTTGTTGTAGCTTCCTCTTTCATATACCCGTCATTTGTTCATCCATTTCTATCTCCATACAAACATATCTTCTTGTGTCAACTACTTATTTCAAGGTCGCTTGATTAGCTGTTGATTTTAGATTTTGTATATTTGATATCTAAAAACCTGAATTTCTTCATTTAAAAAGTAAAAAATTGTCGCCCGCGTCACTTTTGGAATTTGGAATGAGGCTTTTTATTTTCGTCTTTTTATTTAAAAAGGGAGGTAAAAATAATAAGTATCGGCCGTTCTTGTCACTTTACAAAAAAGGGGTTGATGAGAAAAAAACCATATTTCTTTGCGTGGCCTTAATGCACGCGTCAGTAAACTAACCAAACTAAACCAAACCACAAACAGTCTAAGTTACTTTCTTCATGTAATTGTTTTTCTCATTTCAGATTTGAATCAAATCCCGGCGACTGAAATCAGTAAATCAGGGTCAGTATCTATTTCACTTAGCGCACTACAAATAAATCATATTCTATATGTGAATCATTTCTTTGTTGTCGATGCTTTTTGTGAAATAATTTTGAATTGATATCTCACTCGTCTCATTGGCTTCCGATTAACAATTCACCAATCATTATTCATCTCAATTTTCACATTTTGCCACAAAAGGTAACAGTACGGGCAATTGCAAAATATGTGACCTCGATATCGCTACCACGAGCCCTGCCTTTTCACATCTGGGCCCAGTTGCACAGTCGTGACTTAAGTCCAAAAGTAGTCTTATCTCTTAAGACTAGTCTTAATTTCTTAGATTAGCTATAGAACTAAGTTGGTATTAGACTGGTCTTAAGTCTAAGCCATGACTATGCAACCGGCCTCTGTTCTGCTGATTTATCTTAATTGTAAATTTCGTCCTTTTCATTCAGAGTTCGTCTGCTTACTGCTGAAAATGTGGCCTCGAAAAACAAGGTCATTATAAATTTAAGTAATAATTCAACAAACTTGTCAAATAAAGTTCCCCGGATCCCAGACACAGAGTCGAATTAAACCCACTGAACTGTGAACCTTGATTTAGGATATAAAAGCGAATTGAATTTTGTAATATAAACTGAATGATTAATTGATTGATATTTGCAGCTTGTGTTGAGGTTTGATTCTATTCTGTTTGTTTCTAGTTTATACCCGCGAATTGTCATCCGGTATATTCTACATCCTTCGAGTTTTCCTTTTTTTCTTTCTCTGACCAAATCGGTATACAGACTGGACTGGACCACAAACCTGACTGGACCATGATGATAATTTACATCGCTTGTGGAGCTATCGGTTTCCTCCTCGTCATCGTTATCATCGTTGTCATCGTCATTTGCAGGTTTGTACTCAATAATCTCGGGCAGATTTCATATCTGAGATAATCCCCCTATGACGTCATATTAAAACGTGAAATAATTTGATAAATCAGTGACGTTTTCCAAAAAGATGTCTTCATTCGTAAAATTTGTATCTACCTATGCGCCGATTACTGGCTGAGTCAATCTCAAATCAGCAGGAATAATTCAATATAATGACCGAAATATCCGAAATCTAAAATCTCTTCACCGCTTAAATTACCCATGTTTCAGACGCAGGCTATTGCCGGGTGAAGGTCGTGTGGAGGTTGCGACACCGCAGGTACTCGACGTCTATGACGAGTTGTATGATGACATAGATTCTGTTACTGTAACTGACAAACTGCACACCAGCGATCAGAAAGTTACTACAGATCCGTACGCGAATATCGAGACCGGCAACGACAAAGACACAACTCCGTACATGGATATGGCAGCCGCGAAGGGTAAAGACACACCTTCATATATAGATATGGAAGCCGGGAAGGGCAAAGACACAACTCCTTATATGGATATGGGACCCGGGATAGAAGAGGATACGTACAGGAGTACGGAAACCGGGAAGGACAAACACACAACTCCTTACATGAATACCGGAGCCGAGAAGCGCAAAGATAGACATAGTTACGTGAATACGGAAGCCGGAAAGGCGCGCCATTTGAAGAAAGATACTGATGAACCCGTGAAAGATGATGTTGAACTTTATTCTTACGCTACTGTTCAATATACTCGCAATAGGCGTTAGAGGGCGCCGCTGAGCAAACAACGACTGATTATACATATGTAAAACAAAAGGCTAGAAACCATTGATACCTTTTCTTTCATAATCTGCTGAGCTTTAAAGTTGAATCAGCTGCACGCATACATTATTTCTTTCTAAGAATAACAGATCCGGCAGTTTTAGAAATGAACTGCCTACATATCTTATTGCAGTTTACAAAAATGCCCCGGTCGACTAGGAGAAACAATTAGATATGATTTATTAGCCTAGTTTCTAAGTTTTTGATATGTACCAGTAGTGCATTTGATGATCAAACTAAGGAACATCAATTCACTTCGACAATCATTCAAATTCCACTTTTAGCAAATGAAGATTAAGTGAAATTGCGATGTCAAATGCTTCAGTTTACAGGGCAGTATTTAAACTGTGAAAGTATAAATTCATGATATTCAGCTCTACCGATGGCCTCGTAGACTCTTATGAGGACTTAAGTTTTTTTAAGTGTCAAATTGACATGTCAATTATCTTCATGGGCGGATCCAAGTAAGGCCGAAACCGCCTCCCCTTATCTATTTTGCCAAGAAAATATTTTCACAACCCGGATTAGGAATGTAGCAAATATAGTAGAAAGTCTTTGTCATTCATTTTGTTCTTGATTTACTCTAGATGCCCCCAGAAAATGATCAATTCCTGATTCCCCTAAAAAGATATATAAAATATGGTATAAAATCCGTCAGTCTTATTCTTTTCTTGATGATTCATTTTCTTATTTCCTCTTTTACTACTTCGGTCAAACAAGATACATTACACGATGGTAAAAGCTTTCCTAAAATAGATGTGCTTTAAGATTTCATTCAGAAGTATCGACAGGATGAGGATTCCGGAATACTGAACGGTCAAACATTCCACATTGCTGGGACAGTGAACTTCAAAGCTCTATTGCCAAATGACCTTCTTGGAGACAGGTTTGACTAGAGGTGTTATCATTTATATCGACTCATATTCTATTCATCCATTATAAGATCAAGCACATTCTAATGATCTTAACATTTTTATTAATATGTTCATTTCAGTTACTTTCACTTTGTCTCACTTTAAACCCATGTTTTAGTCTCTGGTTTGCTGTTACACATTTTTTCAGTTAATCAGACGGTTCACAGATCATTTTGTGCCTCGATAAGTACAAACCAATCACTTCGTGCCTCGATATTTACTAACCAATGATATGTAGATGAACCGACCGATGTGTTTTACCAGGTGTTATCATTATATTGACTCATATTCTATTCATGCACAGCGTTTATCGTTGACTCAATACATTTTGTATAGTTCCATTATTCACCCTCTATGGATTATATTTTAGTGGATACTTCCATTTTTCAAGATATTTTCTTCGGGCTGATAGAACATCTTATGTGAAGTTAACAATTGATCGTTCAGATTTTTTTGACTTTTTAAATGCATCAGAATCGAGGATTAGTTGCTTTGTTTATGGATATTTAGAGTAGTTTCACTTTGTTTTTTTTCATTAAGGTAAAAATCATTTCCTCATTAAACTCTTTTCACATATGGGTTTCGTTTCATGAAAAGTTTTAAGCTTTAGACAGTTAAATATGAATTGTTGTCCTCATTACAAACTTGAAGTAACCAATCATAGCAGCTGAACTTGAGAGATTCGAGTTATTTTTACTCTGTTTTGTAATATTGGACCCTGAGCGAGACTCCTGGTTTTGATGTACACATGTCTTGTATGCAGTGACTATCCATCACTTGGACGTTACCAAAAATACAAATGAAATTGAAATGCTGGTCGAATTAATGCTAGGAATAGTTCGTTAACTCATTTCTAGCCTAGGAATCGAATTGACGTTTCGTCTTCGTGGTTCTCCACTTCCGCGACGATTCTAAAATGAGAACTACTAAAACGAAACGTAATTTCGATTCCTAGGTAGTTAAAGAAATACGATCTTATTCCTAGAATTAATTCGGCCATCATATCACAAACCCACAATCAGTCGCTTGCCGGCTCTGTCAAGACTGAAGATCCTTTCAGAATCGAATCAATACCAAGATTAGATAAGATAAGATATTTATTTCACTCCAACCATAAGAATGGTACATGGAGGCAAGATTGAATAAAAACTATGAACAATAAAAATCTACAAATAAACAGAATTACATGTTTTTTATATGTAAGTTCATTCAATTTCAATCGTGCGATAAGATAAGAAGATAAGCTTTTTGCATTTCGCTCCAACCATGATACTGGTACATGGAGGCAAGATTGAATACAAAATATGAGATATAAAAATTTACGAAACATTAACAGAATTGTATGCATATATACATACAGACAAAACAAATGGGAAAATAATTCTATAACAAAGTTAAGATCCAATTTTTCAGTAAAACTATTTACAGACAAAGCAAGTACAGAGATTGAATTATGTACAGCAAAATGTACCACACGTATATACATATACATATACATAATTTACTGGTGGGATTTTTATAAAATTAAACCGAACTCGATAAATTTAGCTATTTGTGGGGTAGGATTCGTTAACATTTCAAAGTTTCTGGATGTACTTAAATGGATGGAATTATCTCGCATATCATATAACATAAATGAAATGCAGGTCATCTCCTCTCTGACTACGTTACAGGCGGGGCACAGTCTTTCACTTCTGTATGAGCGTTCGATCGATTATCTACCGGTAACAAATAGGAACCAATTCTGAATTCGAATGAGCTATAACGCGCAAGACGATACTTTCAAATTTTCAGATATTTTCTTGAACATGTGAATTTAAAAATCGATCATGTATAAGTTTGTTAGACTTTTAAGTGCATATCAGAATGGGTTCACTTAGAATGGTTTAGTTTGATAGAATAGTTTTACTTTTCTGATAAACCGTTTTTTTTTTCATTAAGGAAAAACTCACTTTTTCCTAGACTCACTACACACCAGAGTTTGGTTTACTCCAGACGGTTATATTTGAAATCCATTATGAGTTTGAATTACTGTCCTCATTAAAAACTTAAGTCCTCACCTCATCAAGTTTTCTTCACTTTTTTGTGAATCGGACCCTGACCTACTAGTCTCCTAGACTTGATGTATATCTGTCTGCGGTAAAACATTGAACACTTTTAATTTTTGAACACCATTAATTTCCTATTCTTTTTGCATACCGGTAGAGATATTTACATCTTAACAATTGAACACCTCGTCTATAGAATTTCATAAAAATGCTTGTCGACAAGAGGTTCCCTGTGGAAGAGCGTTGTTGTAAGATGTGTTTAACTGTTTTCTGTATGTGACGATGATCTGAGGTTTGTGTCTTTATATCCAGGTAATGAATGAATCAAGATGAGGAATCTATGGAGGAATCCGCAGAAGTGTTTAGTGATCTACGTGATTATACTGTTGAATCTCATGGCGTACAACAACAGCCCACAAGCGTTTAGAGTCAAGAGAAATACAGGTAAGACAACGTGAAAGAACATATCATAGAGTATATATGGAAAATGTATTACATAAGATAAAACTTATCACCAGACTTTGGAAACTTGTATTTGAAATATCTGGGACAAAATGATAGTAGCTGAATAGTCCACTTGAACTGATACATTTACCTCGAATGAAAACCCACAATCTCTCAAGTGTTTACATTTTTTACCTTAAACATTTTAACTATTCAATAATTGTATTTTATCTTCTAAAACTCCATCTACACTTGATTCTTATACCCGGGTTATGCGTCTCCACTACGCTCGCAACACGATGCTGAGTTTTCCGCAAAACCTGGGTTGTAGAAACCGTAGTTGAAAAAGAAGGGTCCACTCCTTATTCAACCACGTTCGCGTAAAACTTTTAGAATTTTTACTAGAAGTGTAGAAAGTAGACCCGCGCAACGATTGAACTTAAAATTGAACTACAGATTGGTAGAAATCCCACAATAAAATCAGCGAAAGAAATTGAAATCAGAATTCAGAATTCATTGTAAACGAGAATATATTTCGAGCAACGTTTCGGCTAAACACAACTATGAGCCAATCATCAGGCGTACCGATACACGAGATATATTTAACAAGATATTTATACAGAAAATGAACTGTAGAATGAGTGATCGAAGTTAAATACAGAGTTACTGTAAAGTTATTCAAAACATAGACAAGGAAACAATAGTAGAAAGAGTTAAGCAATAGCAAACAGCTAAAGGGGTAAAACGAGGAGGTAAATAAAACACAAAACCCGAAACTAAAACGAGGAGGTAAACCTGAGGGTAATCAAACAATGGCAAAAACATAACAAGGTTAATCAGAGAGTGATTGACTGAGAGAGTGAGGGGAAACAAAGAGGGCAGGCTAGAAGGGAAAATTAATATAATGCGGGGACAGGTGAAGCGAGAAATTTTGAGATCAATAAGTTGTGGGGAAAATCGATATTCGAATTGTGGCAATTTTCCAGATGTTCAATTATCAGAGCTGATTCCTTAACGTGTCGTTTGGTTTGATTGGGACAGGGACACCGCACGAATACGTTTGTTCAGTGACTTATGGCATATAATGTATATTTGATATTTCAGCACCTGATGGAGTTGTACTGGACAGTGTGAATGTATTACCGGGTACAAGAATATTACGTATATTGTGTATTTGATATTTCAGCACCCGATGGAGTTGTACTGGACAGTGTGAATGTATTACCGGGTACAAGAATATTACGTATATTGTGTATTTGATATTTCAGCACCTGATGGAGTTGTACTGGACAGTGTGAATGTATTACCGGGTACAAGAATATTACGTATATTGTGTATTTGATATTTCAGCACCCGATGGAGTTGTACTGGACAGTGTGAATGTATTACCGGGTACAAGAATATTACGTATATTGTGTATTTGATATTTCAGCACCTGATGGAGTTGTACTGGACAGTGTGAATGTATTACCGGGTACAAGAATATTACGTTTATTGTGTATTTGATATTTCAGCACCTGATGGAGTTGTACTGGACAGTGTGAATGTATTACCGGGTACAAGAATATTACGTATATTGTATATTTGATATTTCAGCACCTGATGGAGTTGTACTGGACAGTGTGAATGTATTACCGGGTACAAGAATATTACGTATATTGTGTATTTGATATTTCAGCACCCGATGGAGTTGTACTGGACAGTGTGAATGTATTACCGGGTACAAATATGTTACTGTCGCAGGAAGGTAAAACTGTTAGTATTACCTGTAAACAGAGCAGCTCTGCAGCGACTGGTGTAGCATTCCAGCTACAAGTGAATAATGGACCAGAAGGGACCTGGATTGCATTACCTACAGCATCAGCACCAGTTTGGGTTTTTCAGCCCGATGCTCGTAAAATGTATAAATGTGTGGCCATTAATTCAGCCGGAATTAAAGAAAGTCAGTTCTACCAATCAGATGTAATCAGTGAGTATGCATCACTTATCAAATAATGCTGGGAAAATAGAAAAAAAGTTTCTTGTGCACATGTTATATTTTTTTTCGTGCATATAACTTTTATTGTAGGTATAAAGATAAATGAAAACCCATGTAAACTGCATGAATTCAAACCATCACTAGCTTGTACTTGTGAAGCCACTAGTAAGATCGGTAATCCAATCATCAAAGTAAAATGGTATGCTGATGGATTTACCGAAGGATCAACGGATATTGATCAGATCCCCGATCAAGGCGTAAATACCCCGGTGAAAGATGGAGTTATCAACAGGAATCAGATGCGGTTTAATTTAATGCTGTACGCATTATTGATTCAATGTCGGTTATGGAAGTATAATGGGATAGAGTTACCGAAACTAACACTTCAACAACAAATACTACATCAAACTCCAATGAACGTTACGTGTAAGTTGTATAATATTTTCATGAGAGATTTTTCATACGATATCAGAGTGACAATAATGCATGTTACATTTATTCTATTGGTAACTGCCCATAGTTTGAGATTTAAGAGTTACTATTTCATAACGACTGGTGATCGTGCCTATGACATGTTTTCAAATTCTTTCGTTTTGATATTTGGTTCCACGAAGGTATTACGAGTACTGAAGCGAATTGTTAATAATAACATTAAAAGGACTAGAATATGAATGTGCATGTGTTTGCTTTTGAAATCGAACCTACTAGAAAACGATTTCACCTTCTATGATTAGGGCCTAGGCTTAAGATTTTGAGCCCACATGGAAAAATTGCAGCGAAATTGGTAAAAATGTTGACATAAAAAGTTCGTTTCTGTAACAATTGTCGTCTTCGGGTATTCTTATGGCTATATCAGGGATTTTTAATTTGTAATATGGGACAAAGCTTCTTGGACCGGGACAATAGGATCACGCACAACTCACCAGAACAAAGGATTCTTTTCATGAGTGCGATAGATACGCCACCTATCGTTGATATGTATTGTTGCAAAAACAAATAAACTATATTACAATATAATTATGTCGGGAGTTACACCGTTACATTTCCGTCGATTCAAATTTCGACGCCCTTGATAAACACACATTCCTCGGAGCGCAAGTAATATTTTACCATGTTTTATGGACGGACGTTTTCTCGATTTTGCACCGATCAGTGAAATTGAAGTGGATAAACATGATATCATCCAAAAATGTATTTGCATCTTTATCTTTCAGATTTTCCCGATGAAATTGAATCACCAGATACTTTCACCGGAGAACCTGACATTAGAAATGAAGGAGAAGTTGTAGAATATACTTGTAGAACAGTGATAGGAAGACCCGATCCTACAGTGATATACCAACAGAAGAGAAGAGGTTCTGAACGATGGAAGCCAATTCCTGATCCACAACCTCGTAAAGTACCTCTCAAAATGGGTTTAAAAGGTTTTGACACGACGTACAAGTTCAAAGCTGATTTCAAACTGCACAATGGAACGTCATTTCGATGTGCTGTAAAGGAGAACCTTACGTTTCCAGAACCTCAGCAATTTAATCAAATCATTGTTCATTGTAAGTAACAGTTTCTTTTTCGAATTCGAGAAATAAATAATTTTCCCTGCAACAATACAGACCCCAGTGGTAGTACAGACCTATCCACACATATAGTATGACACAATGTAACCATGCTAAGGAGGAACATGGCAGAGTCTCGCGATGTCATCAGGTTCAAATCCCTGCTAGGGAGGAACGTGGCAGAGTCTCACGATGTCATCAGGTTCAAATCCCTGCTAGGGAGGAACGTGGCAGAGTCTCACGATGTAATCAGGTTCGAATTCCTGCGCCGCCGAGGGAAGAATGTGGCAGAGTCTCACGATGCCATCAAGTTCAAATCCCTGCTGAGGGAGGATGTGTCTACTAGGACAGGGGTTTGTACTGTGACAGAGTCTCACGATGTCATCAGGTTCGAATCCCTGCCGAGGATGATGGGTCTACTATGACAGGGCTTAAGAACTGTGCTAGGTTAGATACTAATGTTTCTTTGTTTTTCAATCAGATTTTGCTGCACCAGTTTACAAGAAATCCAGTGAAAATGAAACAAATGCAGCGTATATTGTAACAGTTAATAGTTACCCATTGACTCAACAAGTTACATGTGACCCTCCAGCTGTCGTTCAAAAACTATCAAACTCTCAGTGGAATATAACGATACCTATCGTAAACAGTACCACAACTGACTATAGAGGGCGGTGTTTGGTTGATGGTATTAATGAAAGGGTTATTGATGTCGCTGGTTATCATCACGCCGGTCCAACTGATGAACCAGGTAAGATTCCGGGTCACGACTGGATGAATTTTACATGAATTTGAAGATTCAAATGATTCAATTCCATGACATTATAAAACTCGAGGCCATCATCTCTTAACTCGAAATCATTTCTACACAATCAAACAATTTACTTATGAAAGTCGTTATTTTCTAAATTGTCACAAAACCTATTAATATATTTCAAAGTCTCAATTTACTAAGTCATTTGTCATTATTATTGGGTCTCATTTTACTAGGTGTAAGTCGTCATTCATTTAAAGCGTCACATACATACATATTACAAAAAAATAATTTTTGTATTTTACCTAAAGTGTAAATCATTTAGATTAGTCAGCACAGCGGAGGAGTCTCGTGACGTCATCAGATTTTAAATCCGTGCGCGATGACGTAATTCTCTGTGTCGTCAGAATTGAGCGTTTTCTATTATTATCTGTGAATTCATCACATTCAAATATTACACAATGATTTAGCATCTTTAACTTTCTATCTTGAGGCTGTTTGACCCAAAGGAACAATTAATTTTCTCCCATTTTAAAAACAACTTATTTACTTTATTCAGAGACTATTTGAGCTTTGAAATTAAGGAACAATTAATTTTTGTTTGACCTAGTTAATTATTCAATTAAATTGCTGTTACTTTTATCAATAGTTACAATGGAACTATTTCTAGCTTTATATAATTCAATTCAATCGCATCACCGATTAGTTTGAATTTCCGTTTCAGATGCAGGAAATGGAGGAATAGTGGCTGGTGTTGTAATCGGTATATTACTGATATTACTGATTCTAATAATACTGTTTATACTGTGGCGTCGTGGCTGCTGTAAGTTTTACATAAAACCATCAATAAATCTGAAAAACAATAATAAACAAACTGCAGAAATGAAATACTCTATTAGGGGTAGAAAACCTAATGATGAACTGGTGGAAATTGTTAGTTCTATAATATTTCATATACAGAATGCTAGAAATCCAAAAGTAGTGTACACAGCTGGAAGAATTCAGGGGTCCCAAGGTGGCCAGATACAGTTCATTCTCAATTATCTGTTCAAATTTTATTCATGCAATTGAATTCAAGAATGTTTGGAACTTAGAAGAACAGAATGTTATCATTTCTGGGATTCAGCACGGGTTGGGTCGTAGTTTCAGATGGCTGCAAACATGAAATGTTGCTACGACCAAACATTCACCGGTTCCATAAAAATCGTTTTGATAGAAACCGCCGCCATAGGTTTTCTTAGCCTCCAGGAGAAGCTACTAAGTAACATCGTTCTCTTCACAAATAACGGTGTTTGAAAAAGTATCCATTTTATAATGTTTAGCATCATTCAACTTTCAATCAATTTTCTAGACACAATACGCGCATTATTCAAACCAGAATTTAGATGCACGAGACGCATTAAAAATCTAAAGCCAGAATATGCATAATGTTTATTTATTTTCGTCTGACATCGATCACTTTCAGATCTGAATCAGTGCGGTCTAAATAAAATATCGTTTTTATATCTATTGTAAAATGCAGCATTAATTGAATTATCTAATGGCGAATGAATTACTCGTAGATGCACAGTCTTCGGTACAGGCTCGATACAAGTCTCTGCGGGGTCATCAATCAACGTTGATAGGTTAAGATTTCTTGCCTACGTAGGTTCTGCATTTTCTCGTTGGGAAGTATCGTTAAGTTGTTGGGTGACGATAGTAATAAATTATCACATATGCCTACCGGGTATCGGTAATGAAAACTTGCGCCCGGTTCCTTGTCCCAGTTACCATTTATTGCCAACTAGAAGAAATTCCGTAAATCTCTGATTCCGAAAAATGACAGTACCGGTTTAAACTCGAAAAAGTTACGCAGTATCATTGGTTCAATTGTCTCATGGCATTAGTATCCATGACTATCTTTAGTGGGTGGCTCCATGAATATCCAAATCACACTGTTTCTTTATTGGGTTGATTTGTCAGGTGAATGTGCATCGTGTAAATAAACAGTATTTCTGTTTTCTAATTTACAGTACCGTGTTTGGGTCCGAAATCTAAAGATGTGATTGAATTGTTGCGTTGGACAAGTGAAACCTGGTATGAAAAAGGTAAGATTCTCTCACATGATTTACTGCACATATTCTCAGATATCGGTTTGATAATTTTAGGTGTTGTTTTCTCTTTGTAGATCATGAGAATTGGGTGAAAACACGTGACCAACTGCAGCCGGGTATTCATAGAATTATTAACCCTTTATTTCTATTACCTGTAGAATATCTTGCATGAATAGAGTTCATAGTTTTAGAAATCATCCACTAATCATCTGAAAGATACACAACTGATTTTGCTTCATTATCTAAACTGTAATTATCAATTTAAGTTTATGGTTAACAACGTAATTTCTTGAAGATTTCTTGAGAATTGTTTGATCAATTGTGTTGATATTTCGTCTATATATGTTTTAACACACATCTGCAGTCTTTCTGGTGCATGCCTAGCGATCATTGTTCTTTAAAGAAATCAGCATTTCATGCACATTTTCGAAGTCTATGGGAAATTTCAAAGATATTTGGCTCATTTTTATTGAGGTCTGAAGTGGACAAAACAACATGCTCCGTAAAAGACATTGGCTTGATCGAAATCAAGATGACTAATTTTCGATTTTCGTTTTCAAAAATCAGTACTATTTGCACATCATATTTTGAGGTTTTCTAGAGAAATTTTAATAGATTCTTTAATCTATTTTTTTTAATGTTTGGTTTATACATGTATCTACCCTAGATGTATCAGCAGTTCTAAAAATGAATAGTTGGAATCAAGACTGGCGGCTATTGTTACTCGGCAGGGCGGTTAAAACGACCCTCTCCTTTTTTACCAGGTCTAGAGGCTTTAAAAGATGGTCGTTTCTCAATATTTGTTTATTATGGAAATCTTCTTTCTGACCAGAAACTAGTCCATATTCACTTACGTGGAAATCCTGGACTTCACTTGTAGCAAGTGAGGATCCACCAGGTGCAAGGAGGCAATTCCTTGCTATTTTTAGAGTCTGACCTTTTCGTGAGAAAGAAGAAAAAGCATGTGAAAATCCCTGATAATGTGTTTGCCTAAGCGTTGTTGTCGTCGTTAACCGGCGCTTTTTTCGGCAATCCTCCAGTTCATGGTGTTTCATCGATCGTTCATTGATGTGTTTGGTTGAATGACTGGACTGGTTCCGGGTCAGACGTATTGTCTGATCGTGCCTAGAACGCGTCACCACGCATCTAATTTTAAAACGTTTTCCGCGGGAGGACGCCCACTAATTTAACCCCTCCCTCAAATCCTGGATCCGCCACGTAAGATGCGGCAATTGAGAATTCCCATTGAAAATCAACTATACACGAGAAACGTTTTTGGATGTCGTTTTTTCATGTTTATCTGTAGCTAATATTTGTGTTGTTTGTTTAACAGTTGAAACTGGAGACTTTGAGGTCATTGAAAGGTCATTAAGTCCAGGTATATATTTAATGGTTATTGTAATTTCATTTCAATAAAACAATATAAACTCAGATAATTCAGTTATAAATCAACTACTTGTTCGTAACGTCGATGAATTCATTTAAACAATTAATTTATTGTCAATTTTTCTTTCTAGAAATTGTTAGAATAATTGTCGATATTTATGGAACTAAGAATGATTGGGAGTTAACGAGGGATAAGGATAAACAAGGTAAGAGGAGTGATGACTCAGTTGCCAAGGTAAGAGCCAAACCGGCTGATTTGTTTGTTGCAACCCGGGGCCGGGCTTATAGACTGGTGTTAACTTTAAACCCGGGGGTTAATCTAATTAATTTTCAATTGAGTTAACCCTCTGGTTAAAGATAATACCCGCCTATAAAACCGGGTCCTGCATACAATACTGTACCGGAATATAACACTTCCCCGGGCCTCCTATCTTCATCCAGCAGTAATTCAAACTGTTTGATGCTCAGTTTATTCAAATATTGAAAAAAATGCTTTCTATATTTCATTTCAGCAATAGCTATCAGAGAATTTCTGTTTGGACAGTTATCAAGTGATCAAAGTAAGTAATTGTTTACCTATAGTTTGTTTTAAGTTTATGTACGCATGGGATGTATGTAAACATGCGCATGTGAGTTATGTGAACATGCACATGTGAGTAATGTGTACATGTACATTTGATTGATACATAGTAAGTTGTGAGTTGGGTAAACATGTTCATGTAAGTTAACATGCACATGTGATTAGTTTACGTGTTTTAAGTTAACACAAGTTTGATCAATGTTTATATTTTCAGGTATGTTAGATTTGGTGAAAGAAATTCTAAGTAAGTTCACGAAATGACTTAATATTTCCTCTTCAACTCGAATCGTGGATTCAAATGTGTTTATAATTATCTGTTGACAGGAAAATACGTGAGAATAAACGATTTAAAAACGAAACTATCAAATGAGATCGGTAAGAGTTGATTGAATTCAGTTATTGATTTATGAGTTTATTGATTATTATTCTACTGTCAACTCATTTTGTAAATGTATTACAGATACATTACTGAACAAGAAGAGGTCAATAGATGGCGCTGATGCAGTTTATAATAGAGATGAAGGTACATGATTATTTACTGTTCAAATAAAATATTCAGCTTTGCTGATAGAAATGTAGTGAATTCTATTCAACATGGCCGCATGGCAGCCTTTTGGCAATAATCTATAAACCTGATAGAAGCGACCAATTGGGAATTTGTAATAATTCAGTGTGTTAATTTCGTAAATGGAATGTTACTCTAATGTCATTTTTTTGCCTAAATTCGTACCGTTTTGGCCAAATTGGATGCATCAAAATTAGTGATGGAAATTTCATCTTAAACATATCAGACTAGGAGCTTCAGAAATACTCAAGTTACAACAAAATAATCAGATTTACACAATCCAGAACAAAAAAACTAATTGAGAAATAAGATGTGATATAAATCAGGGGTAATGATACAGCATGAAACAAAATTTCAAATGAACCAATTTCAAATCTATTTTTTCCGTGTTTCAGATGAAATTCATGTTAGTTTTATGACGCAATCTAATGAAGAGAAAAGACCCCTGACAGACAAAGAGAAACAGTTCATCAGAGATGGTCAGTAAAACTATGAATTCTAACTCTGAGTTCCAGTTTGATGTCGGGTTCACCACACAGATTTACTGAGAGTCTAAAAAAGTGTTTAAAGAAAGCTGTTTACAGGACTTACTAACGACAATTGCTAACTTTTTGGAAAAAGGTCTTCCGCATTTTTCAAGTTTTATACAGATGTCTGTTAGTAATGATTATTCTTTTAGTGACCAGGGTTCAGTGATTCACCGTGTCACCAATGTTATAGATATTTATAGATTTGTAAAATGAAGCAAGCGCCAATAGAGGAACTGCTCTGTGTGAATCACATTGAGCTTTTTTTGTGAAGTTTCAAATCCCCAGTAAACGGTTGTAATGAATTTCTATATTTTCAGTTGATTTAGCAGTTGTATCTATTGTTGATTTTTTTGCTATAATTTCCGGTAGGTTCCATAAATCATTTCAGTAAAAATACTGTGGAGTTTGTTGTGGAATCATTGAATAATTGATTGTGTTTATTTTTACTGTAGATGCTGAATTATGTGAACGAGGGATATTGGACATTAAACGTAGGTTTTAATTCTCATTTTATCCTCAACTGAGTTTATAAATACATGTGCTCTATAATCTACTGTACATGTTCTCTGTACATGTACATGTGAGTTTTCTGTACATGTACCTGTGAGTTCTCTGTATTTAAAAGTATCGTAACTTGAAAGTTCTGTGGTAAATACTTTTTCGTTATATTTCAGCTACTGTTGAAATTGCTGGTAAGTTATAATATTCACTACGATGTTTAAACTGGTGCTAAGTCTGTTAATTGAAATATCGCTGTATCTATTTATAGAAATGTTTGTGAAAGAAACACTTCAAACAGAAGTTAAACAACAGAATGGTGAGTGTTCGGTTAATCTAGGAATCTATCAAGGGAGGAGGGCTTACAACTATAAACTGATTAGAAATTAAACATATTTTGTTTAATTACAGAAAATCTCGTCACACAAATAGAAAACCAGAAAATACACGATGAAACAAAGACAGGTTTGTTATCGAATAATCTAATTATCGTAATATTTATGCGTTAATCAAGATATTGTCAATGAATCTTTTAAATACAATTTAACCTCACAATAGTAAATAATTGAAGCCCTGTCAGTTATTCTGATTGATCAAAGGATATTTTGATGGAAACTGTTCATAATGGTTGGTATTACAGAAATGGACGTCGCCGACCGGGACCGTTTTGTAAAAAAAGATATTTGTGGTAAGAACGAAAATATGATCATTTGAATATCCATTTCTTATTTTTTAGAAAAAATTGTTTTGGATTTCTGAGGTACAAATAAAATTTACTTAATCCGGAACGAACAATTGGCACCGATCAAATTCATCCTCTTTATGAAACCCAGATGTATATGGATGAAATTCTAGTTTGAACTGATCTGGTCAATATTTATGTTATTCTATTCATGTGTTCATTTGTAGAATCAGTTTTATTGGCGTCAAGTTTGCAGAAATTAGAAGAGAACAAACATTCGACTGAACTATATGATAAAAGTAAGTGTAAACTTTCTTTGTCCCTAGAACTAAATTTACAGAGTATTTGATGACCATGAATTGAAGATGAAATTTATTGATGTCATCAGATCGTCATAGGCATCTGTTTTGATTCAGAGCCAAGTTTTAAGTGGTGTTAAACTAAGAATGTATCTAAGAGACAGTTTGTATCGATATGAATACTCTTCAGACCAAGTTTTTCATCAGTTGTTAGAAAGTAACGCAGTGTAATTGTTTCAATTGTCTGCTTAAAATCAATCATAGCTTGAACAAACCAGGTTTCGACTGTCATGCATATTAGATTCCAATGGGTTGGCTCCGAGAAAATCCGAATTACATCATCATTAGAGGATGGCCCCGCGTGGACGTGGCATCGATATGTTCAATTACTGGGAAATGAGTTTCTGTTTTGTTAATTCAGTTGTTCATCTGTTTTCAGATATTTATGAAATAAGCCGAGATGTTTTAGGTAAGAACTAAATATAGCGATATACCAAGCAATAAATCGAGAAATAATATCGAGGTCTAGGGTCGAAAGCTACGGAAACGGGGACATAATTAATTTTTTCATTTTTTTCTGATTGACAAATCATAAAATTAAGTAGAAATTCGATTCTTTATTAAATGTTATATTTTTTCGATCGGTCAAAAAGGAAAAAATAAATATTCCGTGAAAAAATGTCGGAATTAAATCAACGCTGGTCGAAATAACATTTAATAAAAAATCGATTTTTTATTTAATTTTATAATTTTTCAATCAGCAAAAAAATAGGAAAATTTATTATGTCCCCAGGACGTTTCTGTAGAAAGCAGACGCTCTAAAAGAAATTACCAGTTGACAAATTGTAAATGATATTTTCTAGTTGTTTTTCGTGATTTTCTGTTTGAACAAAAACTTGTTGCATTGAATTTATTTTAAATGTTTGAATAGATGAAAAAGGAAGCCTCGATGTTGCCGGATGGTGTGTTGTAATCGTGAATAAATTTCTTTTTTTCAGAAATTAAATTGAAAATCGCAGTTTTTAAATCTATCAAAGGTAAGAGATCTATGTAAGGATTGCATCAGAATCAGCAGGGTTTATTCCATCATTTTCATCAAAGCTCAATTTTTTCCAAGAACTCAATTTCTCAATGTTTTCACGGTGAATCACTTGTAGAATTGTATGCTGGACGAGCTGAGAGATTTCTGAAAGAACTCGAAGAGAAACTGAAACAAGTGGAAAATGAAGAGAGTAAAAATGAGGAGGAATTGAACAGAATAATTCACAGTTCAGTTTGTCAGGCGTTTAAATATATCACTGATATGAATGAAAGTAAATATCGATTTTGTATCTCAAATTATACACACATGTGGCAAAGTACATACACATAAAATGATTATGTTTACACATGTTACATGCACATGTGCACAAACACGTAACATGTACATGTGTATTATACTCGAAATGTTCTACGCACAATGTATTGTTACATATTTCATTTAGAGTTAGATTATAAAACATGTTTATTGATGTAACAGTGATTTTCATCGCGATTCGTGTGAGAAGGTCTGAAGTAATGGCGGATGGGATATATCACTCACTGGTTTTCCCGAGCCTTAGAGTTCACTGGTACCAGAATTCAGCCGTTCCAAAGAACTCTAAAAGACACTGGGGAAGAATTTATCAGAACTTTAAACTGATAGTAAAAGAGTTTATTTTACGAACGTCGTCTTCTCTATAAGAGCATGCATGCATAGGACATTTTACAGAATGGCGCCCGAAACCGACATAAACCCACTCAGCCCCTCCTCACATTTCATGTGAATGTACGTACATGTTACATGTGAACATGTTACATGTGAACACGTAATGAATTAATGTACTTGTAACATGCTCATGTAAATTAATGCACATGTAACATGTTGGTTCTCTGATAAATTTCAGGAAATCTTATGGATAATAAAGTTGTAGGATATGGAGGTTTGTATATAATTCACATGTTTCAATCACAAACCAGTTTTTATCATAAATAATCTGTTTGATTTTCTCTATTTATATTTCAGTGAGTCCAGAAGAGATAAGTGAGTTCTGATTGATATTTATAAATGTTATCAGTACAGTAGACTGCGCGCTTGCCTCTGATTTCATGTTGTAATTTGTCATATTTACCTGTTTATAAGTTGTTTGTGATGTTAGTGATTTTCTATATTGATAGATTCTAAACTACATGAATTAGCCGATAAAGAGTTTGAAGATAGGAAATTAGGTACTGTACACATTACAAAGTGTAAAATTCACATTTTTAGCCAACTTGGGACTTAAGTCCCAGTGGGCTATTGCGTTCACTCTTCGTCCGTCGTCCGTCCGTAGACGGAATCCAGTTATTTTGGGAAGTTTTGAAGACGCTTCTTTGCATTGTTTTGATATTGGATTTATACATGTATCTACCCTTGACACATCTTCTGCTCATAAACTGGCCCAGTTAGTCAAGATGGTCGAATGGCGACCATCTCTGCATTTCTCGCCGTTTTGAAGTTCTAAAGGCAAATTTAGGTTCTATCTCAACTATTTATAATCTGTTTGTAAATGGCCATAAAGGCTTCGTGTTTCGTCTGCAATTCACTGCAAATAGTTATATTTTACTACGTATGCCAATCTATATGTTTTAGACTGCTGTACACTCGTTTGATCCACTCAATCGTAACAGTTCCTATCTAGCTTCACTGCGTCATTATCATTTATTAACTTCGCCATATCACATCATATACTTACATTGTGCCTTAAAACACTAAGAACTGAAATAATGGAAATTTATGCACAGCCAAAATACTGAAGTGCGGCCATTTTTGCTTTCTGCTGCTTTGCGTAAAACCCGCGCGGTGGCGAATCCGCGCGCGTGGAGTGGGGCCAAAACTTCCAGAGACCAATAGAACTAGTCCACTGGACCAGTATCAATACAGCTTCTCCTAAATGCGTAACACTGTGATCTTTTTGTGCCCAACAAATTAACTTTGCCCTGAATTCCGAAACTGTAGCTTCCGATTGGTTGCCATATATCACTGATATTCGTGTTGGGTACTATGTGATGTGTTTACTTTGAAAAGTGATCTTAAACATATCAGACCGGGTTTTCCGATAAGTTGACGTTGAATCGAATAATGAAATTTTCTGATTGTTGAGCATTTCAAATCACTTCCCAACCGGGTGTGGTGTCCCTGGAACCCTAGTTTTATGTTTTAAATCTTATTGATGTTTATTATCAATGTTTATTACAGTCGGTTACTTCAATACTTTAAAGACACCTGAAGAAATATTGCCTCTAACACTGAATATACCGGCACAACTCCGCACCGGTAAGTGACTACCCTGAAACTGTATGTTTGTTATTCAGATTGTAATAATTGTAATAAATTGTGATAATTTTGTTTGGAATTCAACACTAGACTATGCCTTAAATGAGTTGAGAATCAGGCAAATCCGTTTATCATTATTTCCAAAACTTTTATTCTCTTCGAATTTCATTTAATTTTTGTAGAGTTGGATTCAGCTGAACGAGATCCAGTTATTCTGTGGTATCGAGCAGGTATTGTATAAGTCTGTTATAAATCTAACCTGTTTAATGCCACTGATCTCTTATAACGCCTACTTTTTTCCCAGTGAACAAATCCCGTAAATCTGACTTAAATTCAAAGGAAATACCATTCTTCATAACGCCATTTCATCAGTGGCATAAGGAAGGACTTTTACTGTGAAAACTAAATTTTCAGCTTCCTATGAGCACCAGCCTGAAATATTCTGCAACTGATTTTTGTCCCCGTTTAGATGATTAACTCTTCTAAGTTCTTGTTAAAAATCCTTAAACTGCGGTATTCGTTAGGAATACCAGAAAATGCTCTTCTATCATATGCCGGATGTTTAGGAACAGACCTTGAACACGATGTTCTAATCCCCTGCTTTACTGGTCTTTTAAATGTCCAGCGGAACTGAATGTCTTTAAGCAACAAAAGTTTAGAATTGAAACCGCACTCAATGAATGTAGTGTCTATATTTTTTTGTTTTATATGAATTTCAGTGGAATATTTCAAGGATGAATTCATTAGCGCAATACAATCTGATGAATCATTGAAAACTGCTACTCAAACTGCTTTAGATAACAGTAAGTTACGTCTACAGTAAACTACATTTACATCTACAGTAAACTACATTTTCATCTACAGTAAACTACATTTTCATCTACAGTAAACTACATTTACATCTACAGTAAACTACATTTACATCTACAGTAAACTACATATAATACATCTATACATCAACAATTATATATTTATTCACTAAAATTGTCGATTCTTGAAATGTTTTTCCTTTTTTTAGACTCAAGCAGAACCATTTATTTGCTGAAGAGAGAAAACTGGAAAGGTAAATTGTTTGATGAAATGTGTGTACAATGTATATTTTCTAAAATCAAAAAATAAATATTTTAAGAACCGTAAATGACTTGTTTATTTCAATCACTTCTATGAATTCATATAAACTGCTGATTTTACTGTGTAAAATAATAATTCAACGATTTTCTTCTATTTTCAGTTGTTGATAGAATTTATAATGATGTGAAATCCAGAATACAATCAATTTCTACAGGTTTGTATTTCAAACGATACGCTATCAATCCTTGTATTAAAATGTAACCGTATTCTCCCCCGGGCAAGCGCCCTTTTTGTGACCCATATCATATCATGTCAATGTATCATATATCATGTATCATATATCAGCCGGTATATACACTTGTATAACGGTTTATTCCCATTTCGCCGCTTATTTATTCCGATTTGGCCTTTTTCCCAATCCACCCCTTTCCTATTTCGTCCCTTTGTTCACATTTTCGCCTCTTTTTGTACATTTTCGAAGAAGTTTAGTTTAATTTTCGGAGGGGCTGAAAAAAATGGTAAGGGTGAAATTTGAAAGGAGCGAGATGGAAAGGGGCTAAATGGGAAAGGGGTCTACTAGGAAGGGCAGACATCTTGTATATCAACACGCACGTCGCATGCACGCACGTCGCACGCACGCACGCAAACGTCCTTAATCATATCACGTTTATGTCATTTATGCTTGTAAAATGTAATTTCGAAGTTGATTAACTTCATTTTATTTTTCATCACGGATTGATTCGTTGCTGAATTTACGTTCTATTTCTATTTGTGATTTCAGAGGAATTAAATGAACGAGGAATCGTAGTTTATATAAGTGAGTAGAATGCGTGTTTGAATTATTCGTCAATTCCACAGTGTTGAGTTACCCTAAACTCCTTAAACATCAGCAGAAATGAATACTCGTGTAAAAAATAAATCTATAAAAGTAATTTTTGAAAGATGATAAAAGCGTTTAGTCGCAATGATATTCTACAAATGAATAAGATTTAAAGAAATTCAGATTTAAATGAAAAGACAATAGTTATATAGATAAAGTAAACTGTATTAATTAACCTGTTTATATATATATGTTTTCTGTTTTTCAGTAAAAGATGAAACAGCGAGTAAGTACTGATATCAACTTACACATTAGAGTGAATGATAGCGATTCTCATATAGCTCCTAACTCCAGTAAACAGTTCAGGGTAACTTGAAATGCTGCTCGAAATGCTGTCTTAAAAAGGAAACATTTCAGAGGCTTCCCAAATTCATCAATGGATAAAATTGCCCGTGGAGGCTTCAGGGGCGGATCTATCCTAGGTTTCTGTGAGTACCGCTGAACTGTGGAAGGGTCAGCCTACCTTTATCATAACCCAATACGGTACTCCCTCAGAAAATCGTGAAGTTTTGTAGGAAATATTCATAAAAGAAATAAGAAGTTTACCATTTTCGATTATTCGAATTAACCATTTCTATTACTACTACCAGAATATCAGCCGGAAATATAACATACATGTCTGTACAAGTCAATCCCTGATCAAATTCAAATCAACTCATCGATAATAACTCGCTTGCCAGGAGTAATTTCTTCCTGTTAAAACGAGATTTTCACGAGGAACGTGAAAAATAGAAGGGTTTTTCTACAAACTGAGTACCGCTCAAAGCGGTAGTAACGGTAGGCTGGATCCACCCCTGTGCGGCTTGTTCCACAAATTTGGGGTACTACATGTACTATTACTTCTTCATGGCTCGTAGTATTTGACTCGCAGTGGCTTTCGACTTAAGTGAATAAATCTTTGAAGATGGAAAAACTTTCTTCATTGATCTTCGATATCCCGGTTTATTTATAAATCAGTACAATCAATATTCAATCTCTTGTTTATTGACTTGATTTGTAGATGTGAAAGAAGAGCATGTTTCCCTCTCCCTGCAGTAATCTATTGTGTTTATTCTGTTACAGTGAGTCACATCAAACCAATTATTGCAGACAGAATCCCGGAATTTAAAGGTGAATACATTGTGTAGACTGTTAAGTTATACTAGCAAAGAACCGGCCGTCCTGAACGGGTTTTATCGTGATTGAGTTTGAGTTGATTATTTTGCTTCTTGTGTGGAAACCACAGTTATTTCGCGTAAGGTCGACTGTATTTTGTAGGAGGATATTGTGACGCGATAGCAACATAAATAGTTTATATCAGTAATTGTTGACATCATCATAGTTTTCTAAATATGTCTCTGCTTCTTGCTACGTGCATTGTTACATGTATAATTACAGGCTCACTAGTGACTGTTTTAGAAGAGAAATGTAAAAATTCTTCCAATTGGCTGACCTTGGTTTATGATATATCTACCACATGGGTTTATGATATATCACTCGTGTGTAAGTTCACAGTGAAATCAGTTTGTGATTTATAATAGAATTCTATTGTATAAAAACTTGTCTATTGTTTATTTCGTATAGTGTCTGTACTCAGTGAATTAACCAGTAAAACTATAAAGACAAACACAGGTTATTGGAAACAAGTCAAAGAATGTTTCGGTAAATTATAAATTCTCGTTTCACTGAATATTAAGCTTTTTATTAAATAATTCAATCTAAATTTTGAATAATAATTGTTTGTTCTGTTTGAATAGGAGATGAAATTGACAGTGAAACAAATACAACTGAACTGACAGAAATAGGTGAATATAAAAAAGATTCAGATAAACAAAATCATTGAGTTCATTGAAGATGAAATTAATCAGATCTCCAGAGGCATCAGTTTTGATTCAGAGTAATGTAAAATAAAAGTGTTTGAAAGACGTCGTCACTGTTTGATTGTTCACAGATTGTATCTATGTGAAAATTTAATTTGTTTATAGTTACTGAGTGTTTGGGTGAATGCACTAAAACAATGCGTGATAAATGGAGTTCTGGTGAGTACCCCTCATCAGTACTTCTCGTGAGTACATCTCATGAGTACCAATTATGAGTACCCCTCATCAGTACTTCTGACTACCATATTCAAATAACTACCTGGCATCTTGGGTACGTCAAGTACAGGACTCAAATACAAATCGGAAATTGAGTACCCGCGAGTAACATATAGAAACCCGAAGTTTAGTGAGTTTAGTTATCTAACACTGATTAACAGTCCGGTACCTGAATAAAGACGTTTCCAGTTTCAAGGCGCCAGTGAGTTTCTAGTGAAATGGCGGTGCGCAGTGGGAGGCCCCTTTTTCGCGTAATCTCGAACTCAAGCGGTTACAAATTAGTCGTCAGGAAAGATATTCAAAGAATCTTAATGCAGGCCCAAACTGCAAATAACCCTCTTTAACCTCTGTGAAAATTGGAAATATAGCTTTAAGAGATACTTAGACATTTCAAAATTAATAAATATCGCGATTTCTTTTACGCACGGTTAAGATATGCGGTCCTTGGTTCAACATTGTCACTGTTCTCAATGTTTGCGTTCAAAACATCCAAAAATCATGTATAAATGCTGTATAACTTAAGTTCATCGAGCAAGGGACTGCAGAACTATATGATATTCAATCTAAAGTTATGTTTGAAAAATGAGCGCAAATTATCGCAACAATGGGGACCTCGAGGGACCGCCACAAAATGACGCCTAGAAACTGGAAACCCTTTATTATGACATTTAAATGATGCAATTCATTGATCAAGTTAAACTAGCAGTAAACTGGACCAGTCTGAATGACTAGTTTTCTTTAAGCTTTTATTTCATGTTTTAGTATTTTTAGACGATTTCAAGACCAACAAGATGATTGTAGATTCAGGTAAATATGGAAATTCATTCACAGGTAACAGATAAGACTCAATCTTGAATTGAAATAAACTGGTCCCTAAATCTTCAAACTGTTTAATAAAGTTTTCTAATTTAAATATCCATCTTTGAAATAAATATATAGCGAGTTTAGCCCGCCGCACACGGCAAAACATTTGTTTCGCCGAAACAGAAAACACGTTTTTGAAAAACGTTTTTTGCTCGAGAAAAACGTTTTTCAGTTCGGCGTTTTGTGTTTTGCCTCCCCCGCACACGGCTCAACAAAAAAAAATCGAAAACGTTTTTTCAAGAGGAAAAAACATTTTTTTGGTGCCGTGTGCGTTGGGCTTTATTATTCAACTTAAAATCTGTCTCTTGCACGTGCAAGTCACGGAGTAAACGTTTTAATTTCTTAGAGAATGTCATAGAGTTAACCATTAATTGTTGTTTCCAAATACAAATGTTTACGACAAACCGCAGTCTTTAAAAATCTTAGTAAATAACAGCCAGGGGCTCTTAAACCTATCCTTAACATACAGGTTGAAAGATATTTTATAGAGAATGTTGCATTAAGTTTAGTTTGTTTGCACGAAATCATTTTAACCCAAAAATTAATGATTCTACGCTTTACAATTGTAGGAAAAATGCCAGGGGTATAAAAGTACAATAGTAAATACAAGTAAAAGCTAGGAGTAATATACGACATCAAATCAGCCACGTTTTAGGAAATTTAAAGAGGGGGAACTTAGGGTACTAAAATACAACCAAATACAATAATTAGTTGGAAATAGAAAGAGATCATTGATAAAATGACTGATAATTAACGCATTCAACTTGAATCTATGTAAATAACTGAATTTTTTCCTACGATGGTATTTTTCCTACTACACAATAAGTGGCATTTTTACCGGTGGCATTTTTCCTATGTCGCAAAAGTTTTAAAAGTTTCTAAATGTGTCTAAATTCGGAATGGTTTCGAGAAGTTCAGTAAGAAGGGTGCAATCAAAGAGAAAATGTAATTCATCCCCAGAAACATTGCAAATTGGGCACATTCTTTCATTTCTAGGGAGATGGAGATGTGAAGTTGTCCCGGGAAAAAATGTATCCAGAAAAATTATGTCCCAGGGAATAAGCGCCCTCGAAAAAAAATGTCCCTTTTCTAAGAAAGGAAAAAATGTCCCAGTCTATCATTTCAAATTTGGTAATTAAGAAAAATTTTATATAAAAAACATGAGAGTTCAAACTTGTTAATTATGTAAATTGCACACTAAACATCAAAAGAAAGAATTCATAAGTGATCATACGATCTATCAAATTTTAGTATCAGTTCGTTTTGCTTATTGAGAATTGTTGTCAACTCAGTAAGGAATCAAAACGATTATATCACTCTGGGTAATCCTAATAATCAAAATGTATGATTAGTGAATATCTCAGTGTATCAGCAAATGACCTGATTTCACTTAAATTCATATTCGTAGAATTCGATAGATGATTCCATTAAGCTTAGATTGTTTGCCAGATAAAGTTTTACACCTAAAATCAATCATTCAACGCTTTACCTCAATGAACAAAGGATAACGCGCCCTAACTCTGCTAACACCGGTAAATACTTCGTCACTATCATTAGAATTTTGCAAAAATACATATTTTCTAATGAGTCCAAATTTTCATATCCGCATACCTCGCAACCATACATGGCAACAGGGGCAGCGCACATATCAAATAATTTAAACATTACGTAGATTGGAAGTTTCAGGCGCCTGCCCTTTTGAATAATCGAAAACATAGCTCTCATAGCTTTATCGTAAAGATATTTTCTTGCTTTTGCAAAACTTCCGTTCCAGTTAAATTTAACTCAGAGATACACATTATCTTCAACTTCAATCTCCAATTCCCGATTACCGAACATAAATTTCTGAATTTGCTTAATTCTGGTTTTACTTCGCACAAAGACTAATATTTTCGTTTTATTGACGTTTATCCCGAGTTCAGATTTGCTATAAACGATTAAGTTGGGTTGCCACGGTCATTAAAAAAGTCCTAAATATCATTCAAAAATAAAAAAAAAAGGAATAGGCCACAGGTTTTCTTGTCCTTCTGTCTTGTCTATAATAATTTACGCATATGTCACTAATTTGCAATTTTTCCTTCAGCCCAGTACTGCCCCCTGGTGACTGTATGAGATGTAACTATTCTGTTATTTGTATTATAGAAGAGATTGTGAATGAGGTCAAACACGAATATTTTCAAACTGCCGAATTTAAAAGTAAGTTTCCAATAAAATCACAACCTGTTTTAACAACCAGAACTCAAATATTAATATCTGTATGTATTGTATTATTATTTATAGAATCAGTTGTGACTGCAGTGAATGAAGCTATCGATAATTCAGGTATTTATTGAATATCCTTCAAAAGTTTGAATTCTGTGATTGAATTGAGTTCAGTTTGGCTGAAGGCGCTTTCTTTAAATGTATAAACTTATATCTTACAGAAAAATCACAAACCGGCAAAACACCAAACTATGAAGCTGCAGGTTTGTAAAACTCTAATTTCTGTAAATGAATTTGACCTGATGTGGTTGCTGCCCTGGACCGAATTTCATAGATTGGGGGGGGGGGGGCAAAATATTCCCCTGGACCCAGTTTTATAGACTGGTATTATCTTTAACACGGGAGTTAACTTAATTGAAAATGAATCAAGTTAGCCCCCCGGGTTAAAGTTAATACCAGTCTATAAAACCGACCCCTTGGCCCTGGAAACTTTTTGAAAATTGTCAGTCATCAACATAGTTTCTCAATGTTTCTTTGGTGGTTGTCAGCCTGTTTGAGGATTTTCCCCAAATGGATCATCCATTTATTACGTATGCAAATAATTCAGAAAAATCCTCGAGTATGCTGATAATAGTTAGATCGAGTCCACTATGTAGAAAAAGAGTGGATGAAAATGTAGGCACCTGATAAAATTCATCCGGAGCAGAATTGAATTTTAAAAATCATTAAGGTGCGCACAATACGCATTATTATTTACCCCTCCCCCTTTTGTACACAAAAGTATGCAATTTAATAAGACCCCCTTTGTACAATTTGATTTTTGAGTTTAACCCCCTCCCTACCCAAAATGCGTACCTAATAAATGGGTGACCCCTTAAAAGGTAACTTTGAACCCGCCCTATAAATGAAACTAGGCCCACGATTATGACCACAAAGATGAGGTAATTTTCAGTTGCTTTCCCTTCAGAATTTTATTCTATTATTTCAGTGAAGTGGATAGCTGTTGAAATGAAAGGTAGATTGACAGATAATAATACTCAATTTCGTGATGAATTTGTGTTGATGTTTACAAAAGAATTCTAATTTCAGGTTTCACGGTTAAACCATCTGAAACATCATATGGTATGTAATATAATTGTTAAATACAGTTGATTATAATGGTCGCTGTTATCGTTTTTGTCACTGTCACTTTCCACTCAACACGAACATAGAAATTCAGAGAAATTCAAATTCAATGAAAATACCATTTATAAATCGCCAAATTCATTATGTTGTCATATTTTTCATGTGTCCCAAAAGTGGCATAAGGGACTTTTACTATATTCATACATGTATCTTGTGTGGATGCCTCATCTGTCAGACAACTGGGCGGGAAGTTGAGTAACAATTCACTAAAAATCATGATGTGGCTGATTCGGGCCATACTAGAAAAAAAATTTTCTGTACGGCTAGAGCAACGATAAAAAATTTTCACAGTGGCCCTTTTGTTTTCCTGCGCGAGAATATAAAACTTTTAGAATTCTCGCGCGAGAAAACCAAAAAGGGCCACTGTGAAAATTTTTTTATCGTTGCTCTAGCCGTACAGAAGAATTTTTTAGTATGGCCCGATTCAGCCACCATACATAGAGGACTTGGGTATATGTTTTGTGGGTGCCTTTTATATCTATATATGTTGTATGGGTGCCTCATCTGTCAGCCAACTGGGCGGGATGTCGAGTAACAATTCATTTTTAAAATCTTGACATTTTTTCATTGGTCCCAATAGTGGCATAAAGGACTTTACTTATATCCATATATCTTGTGTGCCTCATCAGTTAGTCAACTGAGCGGGAATTTGAGTAACAATTCACTAAAAATCCTGACGTTTATTTCAGAGCGTAATGAATTTGCTAGACTTGCACGAGCAGCAGGTAATGCATAAATGATGTGTGTTAAAATTGATGCTATCGATTTTTATAATGTTTTATAATGTTATACGTAATTCAATTTGTTTCAGTAAAGAGGAAATCAAGAGAGTTGATAAATGAGATACGTGCTATAACAGATAAAGGTAATCAATATTGACTTCTATAAACATTTTACTGACTCAATAGTTCCAGATTCATGAATTCATGTTTCCACATTTATATATAACGTGTCTTATGGTCCCCAAACCGGGAAATCAGGAATTTCAGAAAAATATTCTTTAAATTTATTTCGCGCTTCAACTTTCTTCGGCAATCTTTCTAGAAAATCACTTTCATCAACCGATCACCGGTAAAATGTTGACGTCACTGTAGTGTATGATGTTATCTGCTTAACTTCCATCTGAAAATGAAAATCACCCATGAAATACTCGGGTTTATTGACTTCATAAAATTATGAGAACTATCCTTAATTATGTTTTGAGTTCGATCACAAACTTGTTTGGTCTTAACTTCTTTAGATTTGAAGTTGGTCTGATGCTACATGTGAATGATATTGATGTTTATAGTTTGGATGCATCAGTTTTTCAAGAATATTTCATTTCATTTTCAGAAAAATTAAAAAGTCTCGGTTTACTGGTAGATGATGAATCGAGTAAGTAAATTATACAGTCATCACTTTCTGTTGATGCTACGATAACGAATGCATTTAATTTCACTTTTAGAAAAATCAAACAAAAAAGGTTTCCCGGAGTCGAGTAAGTAAATTGTACAGTCATCACTTTCTGCTTTAAACCATAATCAAATTACAATCGTTTGGGATGAAATTAAGTTTCCTTTTCGTTTATGAGAAATCTGAAGTATGATTAAACCGGTTTAATCTGGATTAGCGGGACACCAGGATGAAATTCATGTAGTTTGAGAAATCCGGATTTAAAATCGTATTCCATGAGATACTAGTTGATTATTAAATGAATATTAGTAACCGAATCGAATCTGGATTAAACTGATCTCTTTCCCGCATGGCATTCATCGATCTACCGATCTATGTTTTCGGTAGATCATTAAACGTCAGTTCATTCCTTTGTCGGAGATCTCATAAATATGTATGTGGTGTAAGGAACACTTTGGACTTAATAAAGCACCAAGAAAAAATTCAAAGCTAATTCTAACTGAATCAGGGGTGGAATTAGTTGAGGTATTATTAACCATTGTCACTGTTAACAGTAAAGCCGTAATTAGTTGATTTTTGCATTGTGCATTTTATGAAACAGACTGTAGCGGGTGATATATAGTTGTATAAAAACAGTTACAAGCTGAACACATCTAAAACAGAGCAAACTCTAGGGGCTACTGATAAAGTATTGTGAATATAAGTTAAAGTTGACGGGTATCTACATTTAGGGAGTGTGCAGTTGTATTCGGTGTTTGGTTTATATTGTAGGGCTTAGTCGAAGGTATGAAACTGCTGGTAGATCAAGTATTGAACGGACATCGAGTAGTGATGGTGGGTCGCCTGGTGGTGGTTTAGGGAAATATGAAGATGAACCTAAAGGTGACTTGAGTCAAACTGCTGCTGATGATAGTCACACAAGTGATACCGTATCGAGTGGTGATCGTGACCAGGGTGATATCGGTACAGTAGTCTAGTTCCAAGCCGTCGTACCCCAAAAGGTTTGATTTGACACTAAAATCAGTTGTCGGATTGCAAGAAACAGGAGTTAATCTCTATTTGACAGTTTATCATCAAACGTTGTAGGGAACCCGTGACAACGACTGGTATTCAGACTAGTACACAGGATTATAACCGCCAGTCTCTAGTGGTGGCAGGGGCTGGGTGGAATTGGGTGTAACTCACAACTGTGGAACTGTGTTTTGTATCACGCTATTATCAAGATGTTTGTTAATCTCTTTTTGGGCTTGAATCATTTGAGATTTTATACGAAAGGAAAATGAAAAAGAGATGAACACAGTTTCTAATAAAATCATTGAAATCTTTATCTTTGTTATTTGGTTGTATGTAATTTCTGCGCTATTTGATTACTGTAGATCATTGATTAATTCATTAAGATCATCGATTAATAATTGCTGTAACAATTAATTGTAATTACATTAGTTGATTATAAAATATATTTTCTGCTTTATCTTTCATAAAAATCTGATTATATATTTCTCGTTTTTCCGCGTCGTATCGAGAAAACTTCTCTTTGTTTTGCTGAAATCTGTGAAGGTTCACATTTGATTGTTTGACTTTTATTAGTCAAAATACTGAAATGTGCTAAAATATACAGTGCAACTGAAGTAGATGAAATTCAGTGTAACTGAATGATTGCAGTATTGTACCGTAGTTGTAACTATATCGAGCAGAAATAAATTGTAAACGAATTTGCATTTCAATAAATTATCAGCGGTTGTTCTTGGGGAATATTAGGCCTACATTGTAGTCAAACTTACGCTGTATAACTGTATTTTGATACAATGTAACTGGTTTACTATTTTACTATACATAAAATATGTTTTAAGTTAAAAACTGTAAATATGCATCACTGATTGATTTACTGATTTGATAAGTTACTGCATTACTGATTGGTTTGATTGATCATTGAAAACTGTGATAAGTTTTATTCCATTTGAAAAAGTTTTAAAAAACTTCGTGCTGTATTTTTGCTAGAAATTGCTAACGATGTAACGTGCTAATTCTATTCGCTTAAATAAATGAATTTATCTATGTAAATAAAGTCATTTATTTCTTTTCTATCAACTGCAGCCGGAGTAGAAGCGACCCCGGGTCGGGTGAGGTTGACACTTGGTCATCTCAAGTCTTACCAATAGCTTCCCGTTAACCCCAACTATAGCCGAATAGGACGCGAACCTAAAATCTTCGGTGTGCCAGCCGGGCACGCTAACCACTAGGCCATAGACAAATAGTTCTTCAACGGGTTTGTAAATGCGTCTGATCAGTGTGGTGAACATTTATCTGTGGTGACTATCAGTCGGGTGTGTGGTGACTGATGACCATTCAGGTGCGGTGACTGGTGAGTCAGATGTGGAGACTCTATTCACTAACAGTGCCCGCTCTATCATTGTGTGTTACATCCTCGCTCCTTTATGAAACCATTGATGCGGTTTATAAGATCAGCTACACGCGGACTCCTGGTAAAACTTTGTGCTGTGTTTTTTGCTTTATTCGCTTAAATAAAAGAATTTATCTTTATAAATAAAGTCATTGTTTTCTTTTCTATCAACTCAACTGCAGCCGGAGTAGAACCGACCCCGGGTCGGATGAGGTTGACACTTGGTCATGTCCAATCTTACCAATAGCTTCCCGTTAACCCTAACTCTAGCCGAATTGGACGCGAACCTAAAATCTTCAGCGTGCCAGCCGAGCACACTAACCACTAGACCATACACCAGTAGTTTGTAAGTGCGTGTCTGGTCAGGTGTGGTGAACATTTATCTGTGGTGACTATCAGTCGGGTGTGTGGTGACTGGTGACCATTCAGGTGCGGTGACTGTCGAGTCAGATGTGGAGACACTATTCACTAACAGTGCCCGCTCTATCATTCTGTGTTACAGTTACAGCAGTTTCAATGCAATTGTCAGAAAGTTCTAAGGAAGTCGTTTTGTCCTGCAGCTCCTAGAAGTTGCCTCTTTTTCCATAGATGAAGTAGTTAAAATTACACCTTGTATCCATCTCTGACACTTCTGCCTTCGCGACGTCGTGAATGTATTTTACAATCTCTCGGAATTGATATCTTTTATTGTATTTCACTAAGAATTTCTAATTGATATCTAAAAGTTTGATAATTTTTGATTTTTCAGTTTCTAAAAATGTATACCTTATTTTGAGTGGAATGGATTGATTTTAGAGACCCGCAGTTTATGGAGCGTAGATGGATTATAAAAGTAATAGTTCATTGACTCCAATAGGTGTAAAATGCGATACATTGTTAAACCATTCTTGTCGTACGTGGCGTTGACCTCTTTTACCCGACTGGTATTTCTTCACACCTAAAGGTGCTCGCACATGTCACCCGTTATATCAAACGAGCACCGATACCTCTTGTGAAAAAATCATGAAATTCAACGAAAAGCTTAAGATGTAACTGATTAAAGGTGAGTTTGTTGACGTATTTAACTCCACTCCAGTCGGATCTGTTCAACTCGGAGATAACCGTTCAACTCAGAGATAACCGTTCAACTCGGAGATAACCGATCAACTCGGAGATAACCGTTCAACTCAGAGATAACCGATCAACTCGGAGGTAAGCGATCAAGTCGGAGATAACCGCAACTCGGATGTTGAAATATGTTTTTACGGCAGTATTTAAGAAATACATATCATCCAACTCGGATATCCCTCATCAAGTCGGACACATTTTTTTGCGGTTCCAAAAGATCCGACTTGAGCGGAGTCTACTGTATTCAAGAATAAGAGTCAAACTTATACAGGCCTATATGCCACAATTTCATCTTTCAATTTTCTGACCTAAATTCTAAAATTCTAGTGAAACTTTCGACGATTTTGAAATATTTTCTGAAAGCGGTGAAAACTATGCATTTTGTACAAAAATAAATTTACAAAGCAGTCACTATTTGTGCCCCTGGACTTTGGACCCCGGGGCTGATATGTAGGTCATACGATTATTGAAGGACGACCAGTGATTTTAACACCTTTCGCTTCCTGCTCAACGCTCGAATATACTGAATGTATCACCGGCGCTGATCATCAAAATCTTATCTTTAACTTCCTCAATTATCAGACGAAGTGGAACTCGATTATTATCCTTTATTCTGTACTCTGTATCACAATGATGAACACACGTTCGTTCTTGATAATATACGCGATTTTATTACAACTTGGGAACTTAAACAGCGCAGAAACATCTGGAAATAAGACGCATAATTCAAGTAAGTCACTCGAACCAATGATAGCTTTTTCTGTTGTGTCGATTTCATAGATTTCTGTCGATGAGAATTCAACAATTCAAGGTGTTTGAGACTCCCCGTACATAGGTCTAGCTATACTAACGGGATCTATAAAGGGCCTGTCATGTGAATAAATTACCTAGAAGATGTTGCAGGCCCGTATGCTGCCTTTCTTTGTTGTGGGCAGTTCTCGATTACTGTATAGGAGGGGGAGCGTTTTGTGGGGATTCCCCAAGAAAACTTTGATCATTTAAAGCCATCAGTTTGAATTCATTACTGGCTAATTTATGTATAGCTGTAAACAAACGACTGTGTAGGACGATACGTGATGGGAAATGTAGTCTAAAAATTCGGAACTAGAGATTTTGCTGGGGGGAGGGGGTCACGTGGTGGAAAAAGGACCTCAATAGATTATTCGAAGTTTGTGCGTTTTACTGTTTCATAGACTATTCATATTTATTCATTCGTTTTCAGTGATTTATCCGAAGCCTGTTCCCGATGGAAAACCCGACATCAAAACACAAGGACAATCGATTGAATATATTTGTAGAACTAGTGTTAAATATCCTACAGTTATATTCCAAAAGAAGAGAAGAGATTCAGAACAATGGGAAACAATTCCAGACGAACTGATTCGTATAACTAGAAATGTGAAACATATTACTTCTGCTTCACTAGAATTCAAAGCAGATTTCAAACTGCACAATGGAACAACATTTAGATGTCTCGTTCTTAAGGAAGGCCAAACAGATTTTGATTATCTTCAGTTTGATCTAATCGTAGTTCATCGAACTGGTAAGTAACAGTTTTAAAATGTGAACCTTCCCAGTCTGGAATCCTGCTACTAAATAAACATCGAATCTATCAAAACAAATTAATATTGAAACACAGCATCTCTGTTACTTTTAAATTACTTCGCAGTCGATTGCATGAATTTATAGTTTAGCAGCTACGTATCAAAAGTGCGTTTATTGTAGCGTATGACATGTACATTTTAATGCATTCTAGAATTTATAGAAATAATTCTCAATAAGACGGCCATACGACTCAGCGTGAAATTCATATTTCTGTTTAACGGATATATAGCCGACAGTTTAATTTGTTGTAGCTTCCTCTTTCATATACCCGTCATTTGTTCATCCATTTCTATCTCCGCACAAACATATCTTCTTGTGTCAACTATACTAATTTCAAGGTCGCTTGATGAGTTGTTGATTTTAAATTTTGTATATTTGATATCTAAAAACCTGAATTTCTTCATTTAAAAAGTAAATATTTGTCGCCCTCGTCACTTTTGGAATTGGGAATAAGGTTTTTTATTTATGTCTTTTTATTTCAAAAGGGATGTAAAAATAATAAGTATCGGCCGTTCTTGTCACTTTCCCAAAAAGGGGTCGATGAGAAACAACCATATTTATTGCGTGGTCTTAATGCACGCGTCAGTAAACTAACCAAACTAAACCCAACCACAAACAGTCTAAGTTACTTTCTACATTTGATTGTTTTTCTCATTTCAGATTTGAATCAAATCCCGGCGACTGAAATCAGTAAATCAGGGTCAGTATCTATTTCACTTAGCGCACTACAAATAAATCATATTCTATATGTGAATCATTTCTTTGTTGTCGATGCTTTTTGTGAAATAATTTTGAATTGATATCTCACTCGTCTCATTGGCTTCCGATTAACAGTTCACCTATCATTATTCATCTCAATTTTCACATTTTGCCACAAAAGGTAACAGTACGGGCAATTGCAAAATATGTGACCTCGATATCGCTACCACGAGCCCTGCCTTTTCACTTCTGAGCCCAGTTGCACAGTCGTGACTTAAGTCCAAAAGTAGTCTTAAATCTTAAGACTAGTCTTAATTTCTTAGATTAGCTATAGAACTAAGTTGGTCTTAGACTGGTCTTAAGTCTAAGCTTTGACTATGCAACCGGCCTCTGTTCTGCTGATTTATCTTAATTGTAAATTTCGTCCTTTTCATTCAGAGTTCGTCTGCTTACTGCTGAAAATGTGGCCTCGAAAAATAAGGTCATTATAAATTTAAGTAATAATCAAACTAACTTGTCAAATATAGTCCCCGGATCCCAGACACAGAGTCGAATTAAACCCACTGAACTGTGAACCTTGATTTAGGATATAAAAGCGAATTGAATTTTATAATATAAACTGAATGATTAATTGATTGATATTTGCAGCTTGTGTTGAGGTTTGATTCTATTCTGTTCGTTTCTAGTTTATACCCGCGAATTGTCATCCGGTATATTCTACATCCTTCGAGTTTTCCTTATTTTTCTTTCTCTGACCAAATCGGTTTACAGACTAAACTGGACCACAAACCTGACTGGACCATGATGATAATTTACATCGCTTGTGGAGCTATCGGTTTCCTCCTCGTCATCGTTATCATCGTTGTCATCGTCATTTGCAGGTTTGTACTCAATAATCTCGGGCAGATTTCATATCTAAGATAATCCCCCTATGACGTCATATCAAAACGTGAAATAATTTGATAAATCAGTGACGTTTCCAAAAAAGATGTCTTCATTCGTAAATTTGTATCTACCTATGCGCCGATTACTGGCTGAGTCAATCTCAAATCAGCAGGAATAATTCAATATAATGACCGAAATATCCGAAATCTAAAATCTCTTCAACGCTTAAATTACCCATGTTTCAGACGCAGGCGATTGCCAGGTGAAGGTCGTGTGGAGGTTGCGACACCGCAGGTACTCGACGTCTATGACGAGTTGTATGATGACATAGATTCTGTTACTGTGACTGACAAACTGCACACCAGCGATCAGAAAGTTACTACAGATCCGTACGTGAATATTGAGGCCGGGAACGGCAAAGACACAACTCCGTACATGGATATGGCAGCCGCGAAGGGTAAAGACACAGCTTCATATATAGATATGGAAGCCGGGAAGGGCAAAGACACAACTCCTTATATGGATATGGGACCCGGGATAGAAGAGGATACGTACAGGAGTACGGAAACCGGGAAGGACAAACACACAACTCCTTACACGAATACCGGAGCCGAGAAGGACAAAGATAGACATAGTTACGTGAATACCGAAGCCGGAAAGGCGCGCCATTTGAAGAAAGATACTGATGAACCCGTGAAAGATGATGTTGAACTTTATTCTTACGCTACTGTTCAATATACTCGCAATAGGCGTTAGAGGGCGCCGCTGAGCAAACAACGACTGATTATACATATGTAAAACATAAGGCTAGAAACAATTGAAACATTATTTTTCATAATCTGCTGAGCTTGAAAGTAGAATCAGCTGCATGCATACATTATTCATTTCTAAAAATAACAGACCCGGCAGTTTTAGAAATGAACTGACTACATATTTTATTCTAGTTCACAAAAATGACCCGGTCGACTAGGAGAAACAATTGGGTATGATTCACTAGCCTAAGTTTTAAGTTTTTGATATGTACCAGTAGTGTATTTGATGATCAAACTAAGGAACATCAATTCACTTCGACAATCATTCACTTTTAGCAAATGAAGATTAGGTGAAATAACGATGTCAAATGATTCAGTTTACCGGGCAGTATTCAAACTGTGAAAGTATAAATTCATGATATTCAGCTACCGATGGCCTTTAAATCGTAGACTGTTATGAGGACTTAAATTTTTTAAATGGCAAATTGACATGTCAATCATCTTCAGGGGCGGATCCAAGTAAGGCCGAAGCCTCCCCTTATCTCTTTTGCCAAGAAAATATTCTCACAACCCGGATTAGGAATGTAACAAATATAATAGAAAGTCTTTGTCATTCATTTTGTTCTTGATTTACTCTAGATGCCCCCAGAAAATGATCCATTCCTTGATTCCCTTAAAAAGATATATAAAATATAGTACAATATTCGCAGTCAATCAGTTGGTTTGTCTCATTCTTTTCTTGATGATTTATTTTCTTTTTTCCTCTTAACTACTTCGGTCAAACAAGAAACATTACACGATGGTAAAAGCTTTCCTAAAATAGATGTGCTTTAAGATTTCATTCAGAAGTATCGACAGGATGAGGATTCCGGAATACTGGACGGTCAAACATTCCACATTGCTGGGACAGTGAACTTCAAAGCTCTATTGCCAAATGACCTTCTTGGAGACAGGTTTGACTAGAGGTGTTATCATTTATATCGACTCGTATTCTATTCATCCATTATTAGATCAAGCACATTCTAATGATCTTAAAATTTTTATCAATATGTTCATTTCAGTTACTTTCACTTTGTCTCACTTTAAACCCATGTTTTAGTCTCTGGTTTGCTGTTACACATTTTTTCAGTTAATCAGACGGTTCACAGATCATTTTGTGCCTCGATAAGTACAAACCAATCACTTTGTGCCTCGATATTTACCAACCATTGATATGTAGATGAACCGACCGATGTGTTTTACCAGGTGTTATCATTATATTGACTCATATTCTATTCATGCACAGCGTTTATCGTTGACTCAATACATTTTGTATAGTTCCATTATTCACCCTCTAAGGATTATATTTTATAGGATACTTCCATTTTTCAAGATATTTTCTTCGGGCTGATAGAACATCTTACGTGAAGTTAACAATTGATCGTTCAGATTTTTTTGACTTTTCAAATGCATATCAGAATCGAGGATTAGTTGCTTTGTTTATGGATATTTAGAGTAGTTTCACTTTGTTTTTTTTTCATTAAGGTAAAAATCATTTCCTCATTAAACTCTTTTCACATCTGGGTTTCGTTTCATGAAAAGTTTTAAGCTTTAGACAGTTAAATATGAATTGTTGTCCTCATTACAAACTTGAAGTAACCAATCATAGCAGCTGACCTTGAGAGATTCAAGTTATTTTCACTCTGCTTTGTAATATTGGACCCCGAGCGAGACTCCTGGTTTTGATGTACACAGTCTTGTATGCAGTGACTATCCATCACTTGGACGTTACCAAAAATACAAATGAAATTGAAATGCTGGTCGAATTAATACTAGGAATAGTTCGTTAACTCATTCGTCGCCTAGGAATCTAATTGACGTTTCGTCTTCGTAGTTCTCAACTTCCGCGACGATTCTAAAATGAGAACTACTAAACCGAAACGAAATTTCGATTCCTAGGTAGTTAAAGAAATACGATCTTATTCCTAGAATTAATTCGGCCATCATATCACAAACTCCCAATCAGTCTAGTTTTCTGTATGTGATAATGATCTGAAGTTTGTGTCTTTATACTTAGGCAATGAATGAACCAAGATGAAGAATCTATGGAGGAATCCGCAGAAGTGTTTAGTGATCTACGTGATTATACTGTTGAATCTCATGGCGAACAACAACAGCCCACAAGCGTTTAGAGTCAAGAGAAATACAGGTAAGACAACGTGAAAGAACATATCATAGAGTTTATATGGAGAATGTATTACATAAGATGAAACTTATCACCAGACTTTGGAAACTTGTATTTGAAATATCTGGGACAAAATGATAGTAGCTGAATAGTCCACTTGAACTGATACATTTACCTCGAATGAAAACCCACAATCTCTCAAGTGTTTTACATTTTACCATTAAACATTTTAACTATTCAATAATTGTATTTTATCTTCTAAAACTCCATCTACACTTGATTCTTATACCCGGGTTATGCGTCTCCACTACGATGCTGGTTTTCCGCAAAACCTGGGTTTTAGAAACCGTATTGAAAAAGAAGGGTCCACTCCTTATTCAACCACGTTCGCGTAAAACTTTTAGAATTTTTACTAGAAGTGTAGAAAGTAGACCCGCGCAACGATTGAACTTAAAATTGAACTACAGATTGGTAGAAATCCCACAATAAAATCAGCGAAAGAAATTGAAATCAGAATTCAGAATTCATTGTAAACGAGAATATATTTCGAGCAACGTTTCGGCTAAACACAACTATGAGCCAATCATCAGGCGTACCGATACACGAGATATATTTAACAAGATATTTATACAGAAAATGAACTGAAGAATGAGTGATCGAAGTTAAATACAGAGTAAAGTTATTCAAAACATAGACAAGGAAACAATAGTAGAAAGAGTTAAGCAACAGCAAACAGCAAACTAGGGGTAAAACGAGGAGGTAAATAAAACACAAAACCCGAAACTAAAACGAGGAGGTAAACCACAGGGTAATCTAACAATCACAGAATACATCACAGGCTGTGTCTCAAAATCATAGATAATGCGTGTGAATATTAGATCTTAAAAACATCAAATCAGATTATTGTTTATTTCTTGTCGAACCTCTTCAAACGGTGACAACTATCGGAAGACAATTTGCTTAAACAAGTCTGGGGCTCTAGTTCCTCTGAAGTCGGTTTAAGGTGAATGAAATTGAGATGTTAATTGGTCAATTCTGAACAATGGCTCTGACAGAAAGATTGCCATTTATTTCAGCACCTGATGGAGTTGTACTGGACAGTGTGAATGTATTACCGGGTACAAGAATATTACGTATATTGTGTATTTGATATTTCAGCACCTGATCTAGTTGTACTGGACAGCGTGAATGTATTACCGGGTACAAGAATATTACGTATATTGTGTATTTGATATTTCAGCACCTGATGGAGTTGTACTGGACAGTGTGAATGTATTACCGGGTACAAGAATATTACGTATATTGTGTATTTGATATTTCAGCACCTGATCTAGTTGTACTGGACAGCGTGAATGTATTACCGGGTACAAGAATATTACGTATATTGTGTATTTGATATTTCAGCACCTGATGGAGTTGTACTGGACAGCGTGAATGTATTACCGGGTACAAGAATATTACGCATATGGTGTATTTGATATTTCAGCACCTGATGGAGTTGTACTGGACAGTGTGAATGTATTACCGGGTACAAGAATATTACGTATATTGTGTATTTGATATTTCAGCACCTGATGGAGTTGTACTGGACAGTGTGAATGTATTACCGGGTACAAGAATATTACGTATATTGTGTATTTGATATTTCAGCACCTGATGGAGTTGTACTGGACAGTGTGAATGTATTACCGGGTACAAATATGTTACTGTCGCAGGAAGGTAAAACTGTTAGTATTACCTGTAAACAGAGCAGCTCTGCAGCGACTGGTGTAGCATTCCAGCTACAAGTGAATAATGGACCAGAAGGGACCTGGATTGCATTACCTTCAGAATCAGCACCAGTTTGGGTTTTTCAGCCCGATGCTCGTAAAATGTATAAATGTGTGGCCATTAATTCAGCCGGAATTAAAGAAAGTCAAATCTACCAATCAGATGTAATCAGTGAGTATGCATCACTTATCAAATAATGCTGGGAAAATAGAAAAAAAGTTTCCTGTGCACATGTTATATTTTTTCGTGCATATAACTTTTATTTCAGGTATAAAGATAAATGAAAACCCGTGTAAACTGCATGAATTCAAACCATCACTAACTTGTACTTGTAAAGCCACTAGTAAGATTGGTAATCCAATCATCAAAGTAAAATGGTATGCTGATGGATTTACTGAAGGTTCAACGGATATTGATCAGATTCCCGATCAAGGCGTAAATACTCCGGTGAAAGATGGAGTTATCAACAGGAATCAGATGCGGTTTAATTTAATGCTGTACGCAATATTGATTCAATGTCGGTTATGGAAGTATAATGGGATAGAGTTACCGAAACAAAAACTTCAAGAACAAATACTACATCAAACTCCAATGAACGTTACGTGTAAGTTGGAGAATATTTTCATGAGAGATTTTTCATTCGATATCAGAGTGACAATAATACATGTTACATCGTTTATTCTATTGGTAACTGCCCATAGTTGGAGATTTAAGAGTTACTATTTCATAACGACTGGTGATAATGCCTATGAAATTCTTTCGTTTTAATATTTGGTCCCAAGAAGGTATTTCGAATACTGAAGCGAATTGTTAATAATAACATTAAAAGGACTAGAATATGATTGTGCATGAATTTGCTTTTGAAATCGAACCTACTAGAAAACGATTTCACCTTCAATGATTAGGCTTAAGATTTTGAGCCCACATGGAAAAATTGCAGCGAAATTGGTTAAAATGTTGACGTAAAAAGTTCGTTTCTGTAACAATTGTCGTCTTCGGGTATTCTTATGGCTATATCAGGGATTTTTAGTTTGTAATATGGGACAAAGCTTCTTGAACCGGGACAATAGGATCACGCACAACTCACCAGAACAAAGGATTCTTTTCATGAGTGCGATAGATACGCCACCTATCGTTGATATGTATTGTTGCAAAAACAAATAAACTATATTACAATATAATTATGTCGGGAGTTACACCGTTACATTTCCGTCGATTCAAATTTCGACGCCCTTGATAAACACACATTCCTCGGAGCGCAAGTAATATTTTACCATGTTTTATGGACGGACGTTTTCTCGATTTTGCACCGATCAGTGAAATTGAAGTGGATAAACATGATATCATCCAAAAATATATTTGCATCTTTATCTTTTAGATTTTCCCGATGAAATTGAAACACCAGATACTTTCACCGGAGAACCTGACATTAGAAATGAAGGAGATGTTGTAGAATATACTTGTAGAACAGTGATAGGAAGGCCCGATCCTACAGTGATATACCAACAGAAGAGAAGAGATTCTGAACGATGGCAGCCAATTCCTGATCCACAACCTCGTAAAGTACCTCTCAAAATGGGTTTAAAAGGTTTTGATACGACGTACAAGTTCAAAGCTGATTTCAAACTGCACAATGGAACGTCATTTCGATGTGCTGTAAAGGAGAACCTTACGTTTCCAGAACCTCGACAATTTAATCCAATCATTGTTCATTGTAAGTAACAGTTTCTTTCTCGAATTCGAGAAATAAGTAATTTTCCCTGCAACAATACAGACCCCAGTGATAGTACAGACCTATCCACACATATAGTATGACACAATGTAACCATGCTAAGGAGGAACATGGCAGAATCTCATGATGTCATCAGGTTCAAATCCCTGCCGAGGGAGGAACGTGGCAGAATCTCATGATGTCATCAGGTTCAAATCCCTGCTAGGGAGGAACGTGGCAGAGTCTCACGATGTAATCAGGTTCGAATTCCTGCTGAGGGAGGATGTGTCTACTATGTGTCTACTGTGTTTGTACTGTGACAGAGTCTCACGATGTCATCAGGTTCGAATCCCTGCCGAGGATGATGGGTCTACTATGACAGGGCTTAAGAACTGTGCTAGGTTAGATACTAATGTTTCTTTGTTTTTCAATCAGATTTTGCTGCACCAGTTTACAAGAAATCCAGTGAAAATGAAACAAATGCAGCGTATATTGTAACAGTTAATAGTTACCCATTGACTCAACAAGTTACATGTGACCCTCCAGCTGTCGTTCAAAAACTATCAAACTCTCAGTGGAATATAACGATACCTATCGTAAACAGTACCACAACTGACTATAGAGGGCGGTGTTTGGTTGATGGTATTAATGAAAGGGTTATTGATGTCGCTGGTTATCATCACGCCGGTCCAACTGATGAACCAGGTAAGATTCCGGGTCACGACTGGATGAATTTTACATGAATTTGAAGATTCAAATGATTCAATTCCATGACATTATAAAACTCGAGGCCATCATCTCTTAACTCGAAATCATTTCTACACAATCAAACAATTTACTTATGAAAGTCGTTATTTTCTAAATTGTCACAAAACCTATTAATATATTTCAAAGTCTCAATTTACTAAGTCATTTGTCATTATTATTGGGTCTCATTTTACTAGGTGTAAGTCGTCATTCATTTAAAGCGTCACATACATACATATTACAAAAAAATAATTTTTGTATTTTACCTAAAGTGTAAATCATTTAGATTAGTCAGCACAGCGGAGGAGTCTCGTGACGTCATCAGATTTTAAATCCGTGCGCGATGACGTAATTCTCTGTGTCGTCAGAATTGAGCGTTTTCTATTATTATCTGTGAATTCATCACATTCAAATATTACACAATGATTTAGCATCTTTAACTTTCTATCTTGAGGCTGTTTGACCCAATCAAGGAACGATTAATTTTCTCCCATTTTAAAAACAACTTATTTGCTTTATTCAGAGACTATTTGAGCTTTGAAATTAAGGAACAATTAATTTTTGTTTGACCTAGTTAATTATTCAATTAAATTGCTGTTACTTTTATCAATAGTTACAATGGAACTATTTCTAGCTTTATCTAATTCAATTCAATCGCATCACCGATTAGTTTGAATTTCCGTTTCAGATGCAGGAAATGGAGGAATTGTGGCTGGTGTTGTAATCGGTATATTACTGATATTACTGATTCTAATAATACTGTTTATACTGTGGCGTCGTGGCTGCTGTAAGTTTTACATAAAACCATCAATAAATCTGAAAAACAATAATAAACAAACTGCAGAAATGAAATACTCTATTAGGGGTAGAAAACCTAATGATGAACTGGTGGAAATTGTTAGTTCTATAATATATCATATACAGAATGCTAGAAATCCAAAAGTAGTGAACACAGCTGGAAGAATTCAGGGGTCCCAAGGTGGCCAGATACAGTTCATTCTCAATTATCTGTTCAAATTTCATTCATGCAATTGAATTCAAGAATGTTTGGAACTTAGAAGAACAGAATGTTATCATTTCTGGGATTCAGCACGGGTTGGGTCGTAGTTTCAGATGGCAGCAAACATGAAATGTGCTACGACCAAACATTCACCGATTCCATAACAATCATTTTGATAGAAACCGCCGGCATAGGTTTTCTTAGCCTCCAGGAGAAGCTACTAAGTAACATCGTTCTCTTCACAAATAACGGTGTTTGAAAAAGTATCCATTTTATAATGTTTAGCATCATTCAACTTTCAATCAATTTTCTAGACACAATACGCGCATTATTCAAACCAGAATTTAGATGCACGAGACGCATTAAAAATCTAAAGCCAGAATATGCATAATGTTTATTTATTTTCGTCTGACATCGATCACTTTCAGATCTGAATCAGTGCGGTCTAAATAAAATATCGTTTTTATATCTATTGTAAAATGCAGCATTAATTGAATTATCTAATGGCGAATGAATTACTCGTAGATGCACAGTCTTCGGTACAGGCTCGATACAAGTCTCTGCGGGGTCATCAATCAACGTTGATAGGTTAAGATTTCTTGCCTACGTAGGTTCTGCATTTTCTCGTTGGGAAGTATCGTTAAGTTGTTGGGTGACGATAGTAATAAATTATCACATATGCCTACCGGGTATCGGTAATGAAAACTTGCGCCCGGTTCCTTGTCCCAGTTACCATTTATTGCCAACTAGAAGAAATTCCGTAAATCTCTGATTCCGAAAAATGACAGTACCGGTTTAAACTCGAAAAAGTTACGCAGTATCATTGGTTCAATTGTCTCATGGCATTAGTATCCATGACTATCTTTAGTGGGTGGCTCCATGAATATCCAAATCACACTGTTTCTTTATTGGGTTGATTTGTCAGGTGAATGTGCATCGTGTAAATAAACAGTATTTCTGTTTTCTAATTTACAGTACCGTGTTTGGGTCCGAAATCTAAAGATGTGATTGAATTGTTGCGTTGGACAAGTGAAACCTGGTATGAAAAAGGTAAGATTCTCTCACATGATTTACTGCACATATTCTCAGATATCGGTTTGATAATTTTAGGTGTTGTTTTCTCTTTGTAGATCATGAGAATTGGGTGAAAACACGTGACCAACTGCAGCCGGGTATTCATAGAATTATTAACCCTTTATTTCTATTACCTGTAGAATATCTTGCATGAATAGAGTTCATAGTTTTAGAAATCATCCACTAATCATCTGAAAGATACACAACTGATTTTGCTTCATTATCTAAACTGTAATTATCAATTTAAGTTTATGGTTAACAACGTAATTTCTTGAAGATTTCTTGAGAATTGTTTGATCAATTGTGTTGATATTTCGTCTATATATGTTTTAACACACATCTGCAGTCTTTCTGGTGCATGCCTAGCGATCATTGTTCTTTAAAGAAATCAGCATTTCATGCACATTTTCGAAGTCTATGGGAAATTTCAAAGATATTTGGCTCATTTTTATTGAGGTCTGAAGTGGACAAAACAACATGCTCCGTAAAAAGACATTGGCTTGATCGAAATCAAGATGACTAATTTTCGATTTTCGTTTTCAAAAATCAGTACTATTTGCACATCATATTTTGAGGTTTTCTAGAGAAATTTTAATAGATTCTTTAATCTATTTTTTTTAATGTTTGGTTTATACATGTATCTACCCTAGATGTATCAGCAGTTCTAAAAATGAATAGTTGGAATCAAGACTGGCGGCTATTGTTACTCGGCAGGGCGGTTAAAACGACCCTCTCCTTTTTTACCAGGTCTAGAGGCTTTAAAAGATGGTCGTTTCTCAATATTTGTTTATTATGGAAATCTTCTTTCTGACCAGAAACTAGTCCATATTCACTTACGTGGAAATCCTGGACTTCACTTGTAGCAAGTGAGGATCCACCAGGTGCAAGGAGGCAATTCCTTGCTATTTTTAGAGTCTGACCTTTTCGTGAGAAAGAAGAAAAAGCATGTGAAAATCCCTGATAATGTGTAGGCCTAAGCGTTGTTGTCGTCGTTAACCGGCGCTTTTTTCGGCAGTCCTCCAGTTCATGGTGTTTCATCGATAGTTCATTGATGTGTTTGGTTGAATGACTGGACTGGTTCCGGGTCAGGCGTATTGTCTGATCGTGCCTAGAACGCGTCACCACGCATCTAATTTTAAAACGTTTTCCGCGGGAGGACGCCCACTAATTTAACCCCTCCCTCAAATCCTGGATCCGCCACGTAAGATGCGGCAATTGAGAATTCCCATTGAAAATCAACTATACACGAGAAACGTTTTTGGATGTCGTTTTTTCATGTTTATCTGTAGCTAATATTTGTGTTGTTTGTTTAACAGTTGAAACTGGAGACTTTGAGGTCATTGAAAGGTCATTAAGTCCAGGTATATATTTAATGGTTATTGTAATTTCATTTCAATAAAACAATATAAACTCAGATAATTCAGTTATAAATCAACTACTTGTTCGTAACGTCGATGAATTCATTTAAACAATTAATTTATTGTCAATTTTTCTTTCTAGAAATTGTTAGAATAATTGTCGATATTTATGGAACTAAGAATGATTGGGAGTTAACGAGGGATAAGGATAAACAAGGTAAGAGGAGTGATGACTCAGTTGCCAAGGTAAGAGCCAAACCGGCTGATTTGTTTGTTGCAACCCGGGGCCGGGCTTATAGACTGGTGTTAACTTTAAACCCGGGGGTTAATCTAATTAATTTTCAATTGAGTTAACCCTCTGGTTAAAGATAATACCCGCCTATAAAACCGGGTCCTGCATACAATACTGTACCGGAATATAACACTTCCCCGGGCCTCCTATCTTCATCCAGCAGTAATTCAAACTGTTTGATGCTCAGTTTATTCAAATATTGAAAAAAATGCTTTCTATATTTCATTTCAGCAATAGCTATCAGAGAATTTCTGTTTGGACAGTTATCAAGTGATCAAAGTAAGTAATTGTTTACCTATAGTTTGTTTTAAGTTTATGTACGCATGGGATGTATGTAAACATGCGCATGTGAGTTATGTGAACATGCACATGTGAGTAATGTGTACATGTACATTTGATTGATACATAGTAAGTTGTGAGTTGGGTAAACATGTTCATGTAAGTTAACATGCACATGTGATTAGTTTACGTGTTTTAAGTTAACACAAGTTTCATCAATGTTTATATTTTCAGGTATGTTAGATTTGGTGAAAGAAATTCTAAGTAAGTTTACGAAACGACTCAATATTTCCTCTTCAACTCGAATCTTGGATTCAAATGTGTTTATAATTATCTATTGACAGGAAAATACGTGAGAATAAACGATTTAAAAACGAAACTATCAAATGAGATCGGTAAGAGTTGATTGAATACAGTTATTGATGTATGAGTTTATTGATTATTATTCAACTGTCAACTCATTTTGTAAATGTATTACAGATACATTACTGAACAAGAAGAGGTCAATAGATGGCGCTGATGCAGTTTACAATAGAGATGAAGGTACCGTTATTATTTACTGTTCAAATGAAATATTCAGCTTCGCAGATAGAAATGTAACGAATTCTATTCAAGATGGCCGCATGGCAGCCTTTTGGCAATAATGAATAAACCTTATAAAAGCGACCAGTTTAAAATTTCATCTTAAAAATATCAGACTAGAGCTTCAGAAATACTCAAGTTACAACAAAATTATCAAATTTACAATTGTTATTTAAGAAATAAGATGTGATATAAACTAGGGGTAATGATACAGCATGAAACAGATTTTCAATTAAACTAATTTCAAATCTATTTTCTCCGTGTTTCAGATGAAGTTCATATTAGTTTTATGACGCAATTGAATGAAGAGAAAAGACCCCTGACAAACAAAGAGAAACAGTTCATCAGACATGGTCAGTAACACTATGAATTCGGTCTGAGTTCAATTTTCACATTTAGTTGACTACACAGGGTTACCACGAGTCTTAAGAGTGTTTAAAGAACTTACTGGCGAAAATGGCTTACTTTTTGGAAAAAGTAGTGATTTACTGTGTCGCTAGTGTTTAGGATTTATCTGTATTTATCGATTTGCAAAATAAAACGAGCGCCTGTGAATCACACTGAGCTTTTTTTCGTAGGTTTCAAATCCCCAGTAAATGGTTATAATGAATTTCTATATTTTCAGTTGCTTCAGCAGTTGAATTTATTGTTGATTTCTTTGCTAAAATGTCCGGTAGGTTCCATAAATCATTTCAGTAAAAATACTGTGGAGTTTGTTGTGGAATCATTGAATAATTGGTTTATTTTTACTGTAGATGCTGAATTATGTGAACGAGGAATATTCAACATTAAACGTAGGTTTTAATTCTCATTTATCCTCAACTGAGCGTATAAATTCACGCGCGCTCTAATCTACTGTACTTGTACATGTGCTTTATAATCTACTGTACATGTACAAGTCAGGTCTCTGAAGTTTATGTACGTTCTGTAAATACTTTTACCTTGTATTTCAGCTACTGTTGAAATTGCTGGTAAGTTATAATATTCACTATGATGTTTAAACTGGTGCTGAGTCTGTTCATTTATAACTGAAATATCACTGTATCTTTTTATAGAAATGTTTGTAAAAGATACACTTAATAAAGAAGTTAAACAACAGAATGGTGAGTGTTCAGTTAATCTAGGAATCTATCAAGGGAGGAGGGCTTACGACTATAAACTGATTACAAATTAAACATATTTTCTCTAATTACAGGAAACCTCGTCACACAAATAGAAAACCAGAAAGTAACTGATGAAACAAAGACAGGTTTGTTGTACATTAAACTAATAATCATAATTTATCCATAATTTATTCAGATGTTGTCAATATTAAACTATTTACCGGTACGAAAAAAGTGTAGATACAAATTTATCCTGCAATAGTGAATAATAGAAACTGTCCTTATGGTTGATATTACAGAAATGGGAGTGGCCGACTGGGGCCGTTTTGTGAACAAAGATATTTGTGGTAAGACTGAAAATGTTATTCTTTCCCGTTTTTTCACGCTAATTACAATCGTTTTGTTAATGAGAAATCTGAAGTACAATAAAACCAGCTAGACCCGGTGATGTGGAACAATTGGCAACGTTGTCAAAATTCATCCGCTTTCTGGGAAATTTAACGTGTTATAAAACCCGGTTAATCCAGATGTATTTGGATGAAATTCTAGTTAGAACTAATCTACCAGATCAGTTCAAACTAGAATTTCATGAATTTCATGTATTGTAATTTCATTAGAATAACATGAATATTGACCAGACAAAGATATTTGAGCGAAAGTTTTATTCTTTTATTTTTTACGTTTATTACAAATCGTTTCGTTAATGAGAAATCCGAGGTACAATAATAATATCACTACCTGGTAATGTGGAACAATTGGCAACGTTGTCAAAATTCATCCGCTTTGTGAAAAATTTAAGGTTTAATAATACCCGGTTAATCCAGATGTATTTGAGTGAAATTCTAGTTTGAACTGATCTGATCAATATTCATGTTATTTTATTCTATTCATTTGTAGAATCAGTTTTATTGGCGTCAAGTTTGCAGAAATTAGAAGAGAACAAACATTCTACAGAACTAGATAAAAGTAAGTGTAAACTTTCTTTGTCCCTAGAACTAAATTTACAGAGTATTTGATGACCATGAATTGAAGATGAAATTTATTGATGTCATCAGATTATCAGAGGCATCTGTTATGATTCAGAGCCACGTTTTAAGTGGTTTTAAACTAAGAATGTTGCTAGGTGACAGTTTGTGTTGATGTGACTATTCTTAAGACCGAGTTCGAATCATAGCTTGAAGAAACCGTGTTTTGATTGTCATGCATACATCACATGGGGTGGCTCTGACAATATCCAAATCATATCATCATTAGAGGCTAGCTGAGGGTGATTTCTGTCCAAATCTTGCATTATGGGAAATGATTTTGTGATAAGTTTATTTCATTGTTCAACTGTTTTTCAGGTATCTATGAAATAAGCCGAGCTATCCACGTGATTTCTCTTAATTTTCTGATAAAAAAACTTGTTGGATTGAATTTTTATCAGATATTTGAAAAGAGGTTTAAAATAGCAGTGTTGATTTTAGCAGTAGTTGATGCTGTGTTGGAATCATGAATTATATTCTTTTTTTCAGAAATTAAATTGAAAATCGCAGTTTTTGAATCTATCAAAGGTAAGAGGTTTATGTATAGATTGCATCAGAATCAGCAGGGTTTATTCCATCATTTTCCAAGATTCAACTTAAGCTCAATTTGTTTTCTGAGAACTCAATTTCAGTTCTGATGTCATTTTCCTGGTAATTTATCTTCACGAATCACTTCTAGAATTGTACGCTGAACGAGCTGAAAGATTTCAGAAAGAACTCAAAGAGAAACTGAAACAAGAGGAAAATGAAGAGAGAAAAAATGAGGAGGAATTGAACAGAATAATTCACAGTTCAGTTTGTCAGGCGTTTAAATATATCACTGATATGAATGAAAGTAAATATCGATTTTATATCTCAAATTATACATGCACTTAACATGTCACATATTATGTGTGAATGAATGCTCATGTAACATGTTCATGTGAATGAATGCACATGTAACATGCTACATGTAACATGTGAATGAATGCGCATGTAACATGTTCATGTAAATTAATGCACATGTTGCATGTTTAGTTCTCTGATATATTTCAGAAACTCTGATGGATAATAAAGTTGTAGGATATGGAGGTTTGTAAATAGTTCAATCACAAACCAGTTTTCATCGTAAATAATCTGTTTGATTTTTCTCAATTTATATTTCAGTGAGTCCAGAAGAGATAAGTGAGTTCTGATTGATATTTGTTAATATTCTCAGTACAGTAGACTGCGCGCTTGCCGCTGATTTCATGTTGTAATTCGTCATATTTACCTGTTTATAAGTTGCAGTGATTTTCTATATTGATAGATTCTAAACTACGTGAATTAGCCGATAAAGAGTTTGAAGACAGGAAAGGTACCGTACACATTACAAAGTGTGATGATGCTTGAATGGATTGTTTTGATATCGGTTACCCTAGATCCGGGTGTCGTACATAGAAAGCAAGCTAACCATTAGACCATGGGCGTATAAATTAGTCTAGTTTATACGCTCATGAGTAGACCAATAGAACTGTTTAGTGTTTATACAGCTTGTCCTATATGCGGAACGCTGTGACCTTTTTTGAGCCCAAAAAGTTCATTTTTGCCCTGAATTCCGAGACCTGTAGCTTCCGAATGGTTTGCCATTTTTCATTGAAATTCGTTATGGATATTTTTCGAAGGGCTCTTAAACATATCAGATGGGCTGACGTTGAATAATGGAATTTAGTAATGTTTTAAATTTTATTGATGTTTATGATCAATGTTTATTACAGTCGGTATAAAGACACTTGTAGAGATAGTGCCTCTAATACTGAATATACCGCACCAAATCAGCACTGGTAAGTGACTACACTGAAACTGGATGTTTGAATTGAAATTCAATACAGTAAACTTTAAATTTGTCGAGAATCAGGAAAATCGGTTTATCACAAACTTAAGGAATCTTTATTTGAATTTAATTTAATTTGTAGACTTGTATTCAGCTGGACGAGATCCAGTTATTCTGCCGGATCGAGCAGGTATTGTATAAGTCCGTAAAAAACTTAAGATAACCAGTTTAATTCCATTCCATAATCATGCCGTTATCAAACGCCAACATATTTCAGGGAATAAATCCCGCAAATCTAAATTCAGTGGAAATACCATTCTTTATAATGCCTTGTACTTCATCGGTCCCAACTGTTGCATCATGAAGGACTTTCACTGTGAACAAAATTTGAGTTTTTTAAGAGCATTAGCCTGAAATATTCTGCAACTGATCTTTGTCCCTGAAAGGACGATTAATTCTTCTAAGTTCTTGTAACGAATCCTTAAACTGCTCGTTATTAAAACCAGAAATCGCTCTTCCGTCATATACCTAATTGTTTGGTTAAGGCCCTGAAAATGGGGTTCTAACCATGGTTTACTGGTATTTTTAATGTCAAAATGCAAACTTAAAGCAACAACGGTTTTATAATGAAACCACACTCAATGAATGCTGTGTCTATGTTTGCTGTTTTTATGTGAATTTCAGTGGAATATTTCAAGGAAGAATTCATTAATGCAATACAATCTGATGAATCATTGACAACTGCTACTCAAACTGCTTTAGATAACGGTAAGTAACATCTACAGTAAACTACATTTGCATCTACAGTAAACTGCATTTACATCTACAATAAACTACATTTACATCTACAGTAAACTAAATTTACATCTACAGTAAACTACATTTACATCTACAGTAAACTACATTTAATACATCTACAGTAAACTACATTTACATCTACAGTAAACTACATTTACATCTACAGTCAACAATTAGATACGTTTATTCACTAAGATTGTCAATCATAGAAATTTGTTTGTGGTTTTTTAGAATCAAGTAAAATCAACGAATTCTTGAGGAAAGAAAAGTCGAATGGTAAAATTGTTTGATAAAATGCGGATAATTTGTTTGTTTTCACGAACCGAAAAATAATTCAAACGTTTTTCTTCTATTTCTTAGTTAATAGAATTTATGGTGAAGTGAAAAAGAGAATAGAATCAATATCTACAGGTTTGTATTTTAATGATTTTCTATCAATTCTTGCATTTAAATGTCGGATATATTTCCTCGTGTTGAGGTTTCTTTTCATAAAGCATGTTATAATATATCATATTTCTAATAAACATATCATATCATATCATATACCACTATCATATACAATGTCATCAAGTACATATATAAAATACGTATATCACATATCATATCACGTCATACCAGACATCATTTATGCTTGTAAAATGTGATTTTGAAGGTGATGAGTTTTGTTTTACTTTTTATCACGGATTGATTCATTGCTGAATTTACGTTATATTTCTATTTGTGATTTCAGAGGAATTAAATGAACGAGGAATCGTAGTTTATAGAAGTGAGTAAAAGTCAATTTGTCTGATTTGAATTCTAATCTGTTCATCAATTCCATAGTTTTCCTGTTCCATAGTTACCCTGATCCCATAAACTCCTAACAAGAGACTCCCAACACTAGAATCATAACCCCCCAGTTATTTTTAATTCAGATCTAAATCAAATTAAGTAAGAATTTTATAGTAAAAGTGAACTGTATGAATTTAACTGTTTAGATCTAATTAATGTATATTTATTAGTTACTGTTGTTTTCTGTTTTTCAGTAAAAGATGAAACAGCGAGTAAGTACTGATAACAACTTCCATGTTAAAGTTTAGATAAATATATATATGTCATGTCCTGTTTTAAATAGTAGTGGTTCTTATTAAAATCCAGTGAAACCGTTTTACAGATGATGAAAATACTTCCTTCAAGACTAAAGGAAGGATTGTGAAAGAAGATCATGTTTCTCTGTCCCTGCAGTAATCTATTATGTGTATTATTTTTCAGTGAGTCACATCAAACCAATTATTGCAAACAGAATCCTAGATTTTGAAGGTGAATACTGTTGACTGTTAGGTGTTCTTATTAACGAATTAAACCGGTACCGAGTGGTCGACTAGTACTGAGTTAGGGTGAAGGTCGACTGGCATTGAGTAAGGGTGAAGGTCGACTGGTACTGAGTAAGGGTGAAGGTCGACTGGTACTGAGTAAGGGTGAAGGTCGACTGGTAGTGAGTAAGGGTGAAGGTCGACTGGTACTGAGTAAGGGTGGCGGTCGACTGGTACTGAGTAAGGGTGAAGGTCGACTGGTACTGAGTAAGGGTGGCGGTCGACTGGTATTGAGTAAGGGTGAAGGTCGACTGGTACTGAGTAAGGGTGAAGGTCGACTGGTAGTGAGTAAGGGTGAAGGTCGACTGGTATTGAGTAAGGGTGAAGGTCGACTGGTACTGAGTAAGGGTGAAGGTCGACTAGTACTGAGTAAGGGTGAAGGTCGACTGGTATTGAGTAAGGGTGAAGGTCGACTGGTATTGAGTAAGGGTGAAGGTCGACTGGTACTGAGTAAGGGTGGCGGTCGACTGGTACTGAGTAAGGGTGAAGGTCGACTGGTACTGAGTAAGGGTGAAGGTCGACTGGTACTGAGTAAGGGTGAAGGTCGACTGGTACTGAGTAAGGGTGGCGGTCGACTGGTATTGAGTAAGGGTGAAGGTCGACTGGTACTGAGTAAGGGTGAAGGTCGACTGGTAGTGAGTAAGGGTGAAGGTCGACTGGTACTGAGTAAGGGTGAAGGTCGACTGTATTTTTAAGAGGATATTTGACGCTGTAGCAGCATATGAAAAGTTTACAACATCAGTCGATGTCACAGTTGTTTCTAATGAGCATTATATAATTACAGATTCACTAGAGACTGTTTTAGAAGAGAAATGTAAAGACAATCTCAGTATGTGGTCATCAAAACAGTGGGAATATGATATATCTACCGCGAGTAAGTTCAAGGTGAAATCAGTTTGTGATTTATAATAGAATTCTATTGTATAAAAACTTGTCTATTGTTTATTACATGTAGTGTCTGTACTCAGTGAATTTACCAGTACAACTTTAAAGACAAACACAGGTTATTGGAAACAAGTCAAAGAATGTTTCGGTAAATGATAAATTCTTGTTTCGCTTCTGAATGTTTTTAGTGATCAGATTTTTATGTTTTGAATAATAATTGTTTGTTCTGTTTGAATAGGAGATAAAATTGACAGTGAAAAAAATACAACTGAACTTACAAAAACAGGTGAATATCAATAGAATAACAGTTCTTTACTCAAATTAACAAATTGAATTTTGAAGTTGGATATCGAGTCTAGATATTTTAATTTCTCTGGTAAACTATTCCAGAATTTCGCTCCTTGAATTTTCATAGATATATACTTGTATTTAGATTTAGCAAAGATTTTGGGTGTTCCTGAGAATGAAAAAATCTTAGTGAAAATATTAGTTTATTTACTCCACAATTATACAATTGCGCAGAGCAGAAAATTATTTTACAATATACATTGCGACATTTAACATTTGAAATGTATTAAACATTTGCGTATATACAACGCCAGTTTTTTAAGGGTTTGGCAATTTGACTTGAACAAATCATACAATTTTACGTTATTGGGGAATCTCTAATAACGCTCCGGGATGTATCTTGCTCTGGATTCCTGGGGCAGACGAGTAAAAAGTGATATTCGTCCCCCACCGCCTCTAAATCACACTTTTGGCACGGCCTATTGGCACGGGCAATTATATAGGACTATATATATAACCACTGACCAAGTGAACTAGTTCTATTGGTCTAAATTTTTAAGTGTGTAACTGTAGATGAGTTAAATCCGTTGCGTTTAAACTAGGAAGTTACTCATTATCATCGGTTCAATTCTCGGCTAGAAATCGAGCATAGCTTGAAAAAAAACATGTTTAGAGTGTAAAACTAAGAGGTGTTTGAAAGTCGTCTTTGTTTACATTTTTTATCGGTATGAAAATTAAGTCAAACAAATTTTGTTTGTTTATACGTAGTTGATGAGTGTTTGGGTGAATGCATTAAAACAATGGTTGATGAATGGAATCCTGGTGAGTACCCCTCATATGGTGGCTGATAAGGGCCACGAAAATATGTCCTGACAAAAAAATAATTGCGTAATGAAAAATGAATTTCCATCTAAAAATATTCGTGAGTAAAAATAATTTGAGTTCAATTTGAGTACAGGACTCAAATGCAAATCGTAATTTCAGTACCTGAGTACCATAAGCTATTGGACCTTGAGTGAGTACCATTTATTGACTGTCGGAATAAGTCAGTATGATGAGAGTACATGCGGAGTACTTTAGCAAAAATAATAGACATGTATACTTATAATCGCGCTGTTGTTTTAATTCACCATTAATTAATTATTACTCACACAATCAGTTAGACAGCTGTCAATTCGACGCCTGTGATAACAGTTTGTTTTGTAATTAATTGTGTGCTCAAACATGTCTGTCAACTTTTATAGTATTATATAAATAGAATGTAAATCCATGAACAGCAGTTGAGTTTGAGACGAGTCTTGGAGCCTGATACATCTTTCAGGCAAATTCCCAAGCTACTCGATTGAGAATCTAAAGAATAAAATCGTCTACGTTTAGTGCTGAAAACTACTAGCTTTCTCATTGTTGCATAACTCAGGATTTAATCGTAGCTGGAGCTTCCCCGAAAGACGAGTTAGAACAATTAGTTTTGTTAAAGTACAGTCATACAGTCACTCAACTGAGTACCCGGCCCCGGTTACATGAATTGTGTGTAAAGGAATTAAAATGATGCTATTCAGAGATCAAGTTGAAACAAACTGCAAAATGAACAAGGTTAAGTGACAGAATTTCATGTTTTGTTGTTTGTAGATGCTTTCAAGTACAACAAGATGATTATAGGGACAGGTGAATATATCGTATATGAATCACCTAGGGCCGGTTCTATAGTAATCATTATAGTTAAAACCAGTCTAAGACGATTTCGGTTTTACAGCCGATCTAACAACTTAGAACCAGTTGTAAGATTTAAGACGAATTTTGGATTCAATTTTCGATTATGGAGCCGGCCACTGGTTCAATGAAAAACCAATTTGAATTCATAATAAAAATCTGTTTGATTTTCTATCTATTTATATTTCAGCGGGTCCAGAAGAGATAAGTGAGTTCTGAGATGAGTAGAATTTATTTTAGATTTTCACTATTTTGATCTTTAAAGTGATTGTTAGATGTGTGTAGTGACGGGTACCGGCATCTGTGTGAACTGATGCAGACAATCACGCACGATTCATTGGCTTCACAAGAGCAACAATCATTATGAGTTCAGTGATAACTTGTTATTCATAATTGCCGCCCCCATAAAACATTTTAATGCAATTTATTTCTCCAGATATTTTATACAGAAAAAAATATCACTAAAATAGAAGCCAGTTGTCAATATCATCACGTGGTGGACCTAAAACCTTAAGTAACACTTATCTGTTTATCAGACAGTTGTAGTCAGCGCTTGCCTCTGATTTTGTGGAAACAATGAATAATAGTGACGTCGAATTACAAGTCACACGAGTTTGTTTAAGTCAGTGATTTTCTATATTGATAGATTCTAAACTACATGAATTAGCTGATAAAGAGTTTGAAGATAAGAAAGGTACTGTACACATTACAAAGTGTGAAATTCAACATCTTTCATGTCTTAAATCTTATTGATGTTTTATGATCAATGATGTTTATTACAGTCATTAGGGAACAATCATTCGAACGTATAAAGACACCGGAAGAAATATTGCCTCTAAAACTGAAAATACCGGCACAACTCGGCACTGGTAAGTGACTACACTGAAAAACTGCATGTTTGAATTGGAATTCGATACAGTAAACTTTGCCTCGAATAAACTGTTAATATTTCACTGAGTTGAGAATCAGGTTAATCCTTTTATCACAAAACTTTCAGTATTTTCAAAATTTTAAGATTTTATCTAAAATTTTTGTAGATTTTGATTCAGCTGGACGAGATGCAGTTATTCTGCCGGATCAAGCAGGTATTGTATAAGTTAAGTCTGTAAAAAAAACTTAAGATAACCCGTTTAATGTCACTGATCTCTTAACGCCAACATATTTCAGGGAACAAATGCCGCAAATCTAAATTCAATGGAAATACCATTCTTTATAAAGCCACATATTTCATCGGTGCCAACAGTGGTATTATGAAAGACTTTTTCTGTGATAACAAAATTTTCAGTTTTTTAAGAGCACTAGCCTGAAATATATTCTGCAACTGATCTTTGTCCTTGAAAAGACGATAAATTCTTCTAAGTTCTTGTAACGAATCCTTAAACTGCTCTTTATTAATACCAGAAATCGCTCTTCCGTCATATACCTAATTGTGAGGTTAAGGCCCTGTTTATGGTGTTCTAACCCATGGTTTACTGGTCTTTTGAATGTCCAGGAAGTGAATGTCTTTTAAAGCGACAAAAGTTTTAAATTCAGAAACCACACTCAATGAATGTTGTGTCTATGTTTGCTGTTTTTATGTGAATTTCAGTGAAATATTTCAAGGATGAATTCATTATTGCAATACAATCTGATGAATCATTGAAAACTGCTACTCGAACTGCTTTAGATAACAGTAAGTTACGTCTACAGTAAACTACATTTATATCTACAGTAAACTACATTTACATCCATAGTAAACTACATTTACATCTACAGTAAACTACATTTGTGTACATCTGTAAGACTACATTTATCTACAAAATCAAAAATTAGATACAGTTATTCACTAAGATTTTCGATTCTTGAAATTTTTTTCTATTCTTAAGCATCAAGCGAAATCAACAATTTGCTGAAGAAAGAAAACTGGAAAGGTAAATTGTTTGATGAAATGTGTGTAAAATGTTTATTTTTACGAATAAAAAAAATGAATATTTTAGGAACCACAAATGACTGGTTTATTTTAATCACTTCTATGATTTCAAATTAACTGCTGATTTTACTGTGTAAAACAATTTAAAGATTTTCTTCTATTTTCAGTTAATGGAATTTATAATGATGTGAAATCCAGAATACAATCAATGTCTACAGGTTTGTATTTCAACGATTCACTATCAATTCACCCATTAAAATGTAACCGTATTCTCCCCCGGGCAAGCGCCCTTTTTGTGACCCATATCATATCATTTCATCACATCATACACTTGTATAACGGTTTATTCCAATTTCGCCGCTTATTTATTCCAATTTGGCCTTTTTCCCAATCAACCCCTTTTCCCATTTTGCCCCTTTCCTATTTCGCCCTTTGTTCACATTTTCACCCCGTTTTTGTACATTTTCAAAGAAGCTTAGTTGAATTTAAGCTGCATTGTAACATGATTATGTTAATTGTGCCTGTGCCTAAATAACTTCAGTCATTTAGATTATGTGAATTTCAATCAAAAACAGAAAGGTACAAGGTGGAAAAGGGGCAAAAAAAAGATTGGCGGGGCTGAAAAAATGGTAAGGGTGAAATTGAAAACGAGTGAGATGGGAAGGGGCTAAATGGAAAAGGGGTCAACTAGGAAGGGAAGACATCTTGTATATCATGTCAACACGCATGCACGCACGTCGCACGCACGCACGCACGCACACAATCATATTGCGTTACGTCATTTTTGCTTGTAAAATGTAATTTCGAAGTTGATTAACTTCATTTTATTTTTCATCACGGAACGATTTTCATTGCTGAATTTACGTTCTTTTTCTATTTGTGATTTCAGAGGAATTAAAGAAACGAAAGGAACGAAAAATCGTAGCTTATAGAAGTGAGTAAAATGCGTGTTTGATTTATTCAACAATTCCACAGTTTTGAGTTACCCTAAACCTATTAACACTAACACTAGACTCCCTTCCCCTAACACTAACTAGACTTCTAAGCTGTCCACTATTGAGATGAACAAAATTCAAAGAAATAGAAAATTAGGATATTTTTTTCTCAAAATCGCTTCACATCGCAAAAATACCTCAAACTCTTGACAAAAAACATAGACCAATATTACATACAATCTTGAAAATAAAGTATAGAATTAAAGCACACTGAATAATCATATAATGAATAATAATGATAATTTCAAAAAAAATAACAGAATTAAACATCAGCAGAAATAAATACTCATGAAAAAGAATAAATCTATAACTTTTTTTTGAAAGATGATAAAAGCGTTTAGTCGCAATGATATTCTACAAATGAATAAGATTTAAAGAAATTTAGATTTAAATGAAAACAAGTGAAAAGTGAACTGTATGAATTAACTTGTTTATATATACTCAATGTTTATATATGAATTATTGTTGTTTTCTGTTTTTCAGTAAAAGATGAAATAGCGAGTAAGTACTGATAACATCTTCCACATTAGAGTCTAGATAAATAGATATTTGTCATGTCCTGTTTTGAATAATGGTTCTCATATAGCTCCTAAATCAGTTCAGAGTACTTGAAATGCTGCACGAAATGCTGCCTTAGAAAGGAAACATTTCAGGGGCTTCCCACATTCATCAATGGATGAAATTGCCCGTGGAGGCTTCGGGCGGATCTAGCCTAGGTTTCTGTGAGTACCGCTCAACTGTGGAAGGGTAAGCCCAATCATAACCCAATTACGGTACTCCCTCAGAAAATCGTGAAGTTTTCTAGGAAATATTTATGAAAGCAATAAGAAGGTTACCATTTTCGATTATTCGAATTAACCATTTCTATTACTTCTACCAGATTACTAGCCTGGAATATAACATACATGGTGTACAACTCAAACCCTGATCAAATTCAAATCAACTCATCGATAATAACTCGCTTGCCAGGGGTAATTTCTTCCTGTTAAAACGAGATTTTCACGAGGAACGTGAAAAATAGAAGGGTTTTTCTACAAACTGAGTACCGTTCAAGGCGGTAGTAGGTTACGGTAAGCTGGATCCACCCCTGGGCGGCTTGTTCCACAAATTTGGGGTACTACATGTACTATTACTTCTTCATGGCTCGTAGTATTTGACTCGCAGTGGCTTTCGACTTAAATGAATAAATCTGTGGAGATGAAAAAATTGTCCTGATTGATCTTCGATATCCCGGTTTATTTATAAATCAGTACAATCAATATTCATTCTCTGGTTTATCGACTTGATTTGTAGATGTGAAAGGAGAACATGTTTCCCTCTCCCTGCAGTAATCTATTGTGTTTATTCTGTTTCAGTGAAAAACATCAAACTAATTATTGCAAACAGAATCCCAATATATAAAGGTGAATACATTGTGTAGACTGTTAAGTTATACTAGCAAAGAACCAGCCGTCCTGAACGGGTTTTATCGTGATTGAGTTTGAGTTGATTATTTTACTTCTCATGTGGAATACACAGTTATTTCGCATAAAGTCGACTGTATTTTGTAGGAGGATATTGTGACGCTATAGCAACATAAATAGTTTACATCAGTTGACATCATGATAGTTTATAAATATGTCTTTGCTCCTCATTAGGTACATTTTAACATTTATAATTACAGGCACGCTAGTGACTGTTTTAGAAGAGAAATGTAAAAAGGCTTCCAGTTGGACATTCAAGAACTGGGTTTATGATATATCACTCGTGTGTAAGTTCACAGTGAAATTAGTTTGTGATTTATAATAGAATTCTATTGTATAAAAACTTGTCTATTGTTTATTACATATAGTGTCTGAACTCAGTGAATTAACCAGTAAAACTTTAAAGACAAACACAGGTTATTGGAAACAAGTCAAAGAATGTTTCGGTGAATTATAAATTCTCGTTTCACTGAATATTAAGCTTTTTATTAAATAATTCAATCTAAATTTTGAATAATAATTGTTTCTGTTTGAATAGGAGATGAAATTGACAGGGAAACAAATAAAACTGAACTGACAGAAATAGGTGAATATAAAAAAAGATTCAGATAAACAAAATCATTGAGTTCATTAAAGATGAAATTAATCAGATCTCCAGAGGCATCAGTTTTGATTCAGAGTAATGTAAGATAAAAGTGTTTGAAAGACGTCGTCACTGTTTGATTGTTCACAGTTTGTATCTATGTGAAAATTTAATTTGTTTATAGTTGATGAGTGTTTGCGTGAATGCACTAAAACAATGCGTGATAAATGGAGTTCTGGTGAGTACCCCTCATCAGTACTTCTCGTGAGTACATCTCATGAGTACCAATTATGAGTACCTCTTTTAAGTACTTCTCATGAGTGAGTACCATATTCAAATAACTACCAGGCATCTTGGGTACGTCAAGTACAGGACTCAAATACAAATCGGAAATTGAGTACCCGCGAGTAACATATAGAAACCAGAAGTTTAGTGAGTTTAGTAATTTAACACAGATTAACAGTCCGGTACCTGAATAAAGACGTTTCCAGTTTCAAGGCGCCAGTGAGTTTCTAGTGAAATGGCGGTGCGCAGTGGGAGACCCCTTTGGCGTGTAATCTCGAACTCAAGCGGTTACAAATTAGTCGTCAGGAAAGATATTCAAAGAATTTTAATGCAGGCCCAAACTGCAAATAACCCTCTTTAACCTCTGCGAAAACTGGAAATATAGCTTTAAGAGATACTTAGATATTTTAAAATTAATAAATATCGCGATTTCTTTTACGCGCGGTTAAGATATGCGGTCCTTGGTTCAACATTGTCACTGTTCTCAATGTTTGCGTTCAAAACATCCAAAAATCATGTATAAATGCTGTATAACTTAAGTTCATCGAACAAGGGACTGCAGAACTATATGATATTCAATCTAAAGTTATGTTTGAAAAATGAGCGCAAATTATCGCAACAATGGGGACCTCGAGGGACCGCCACAAAATGACGCCTAGAAACTGGAAACCCTTTATTATGACATTTAAATGATGCAATTCATTGATCAAGTTAAACTAGCAGTAAACTGGACCAGTCTGAATGACTAGTTTTCTTTAAGCTTTTATTTCATGTTTTAGTATTTTTAGACGATTTCAAGACCAACAAGATGATTGTAGATTCAGGTAAATATGGAAATTCATTCACAGGTAACAGATAAGACTCAATCTTGAATTGAAATAAACTGGTCCCTAAATCTTCAAACTGTTTAATAAAGTTTTCTAATTTAAATATCCATCTTTGAAATAAATATATAGCGAGTTTAGCCCGCCGCACACGGCAAAACATTTGTTTCGCCGAAACAGAAAACACGTTTTTCAGAAAACGTTTTTTGCTCGTGAAGATCGTTTTTCAGTTCGGCGTTTTGTGTTTTGCCTCCCCCGCACACGGCATGACAAAAAACATCGAAAACGTTTTTGCACGAGGAAAAAACGTTTTTTGGGTGCCGTCTGCGTTGGGCTTTATTATTCAACTTAAAATCTGTCTCTTGCATGTGCAAGTCACGGAGTAAACGTTCTAATTTCTTAGAGAATGTCACAGAGTTAACCATTAATTGTTTTTTCCAAATACAAATGTTTACGACAAACCGCAGTCTTTAAAAATCTTAATAAATAACATCCAGGGGCTCTTAAACCTATCCTTAACATACAGGTTGAAATATATTTTATAGAGAATGTTGCATTAAGTTTAGTTTGTTTGCACGAAATCATTTTAACCCACAAGTTAATGATTCAACGCTTTACAATTGTAGGAAAAATGCCAGGGGTGTAAAAGTACAATAGTGAATATAAGTACACGCTTGGGGTAATATAAATTATCAAATCAGCCACGTTTTAGGAAATTTAAAGAGGGGGAACTTAGGGTACTAAAATACAACCAAATACAGCCAAATACAAACAAATCAACCAAATACAACAAATAAAACCAAATACAACCAAATACAATAATTAGTTGGAAATAGAAAGAGATCATTGATAAGATGACGGATAATTAATGCATTCAACTTGAATCTATGTAAATAACTGAATTTTTTCATAAGATGGCCTTTTTCCTCCTACACAATAAGTGGCATTTTTACCGGTGGCATTTTTCCTATGTCGCAAAATTTTTAATAGTTTCTAAATGTATCTCAATTCGAAGTGGTTTCGCGAAGTTCAGTAAACAGAGTGCAATCAAAGAGAAAATGTAATTCATCCCCAAAACATTGCAAATTGGGCACATTCTTTCATTTCTAGGTATATGGAAATTATGTGAATATGTCTATCGGGAATAAATCTATCCAGGAAAATTATGTCCCAGGGAATAAACGCCCTCTGAAAAAATATCCCTTTTCTAAGAAAGGACAAAATGTCCCAGTCTATCATTACCGGTACTTATTTGGTAATTAAGAAAATTTCATATCAAAATAACACGAGAGTTCAAACTTGTTAATTATGTAAATTTCAAACTAAACATCAAAAGAAAGAATTCATAAGTGATCATACGAATTATAAAATTTTAGTATCAGTTCGTTTTGCTTATGAGAATTGTTGTCAACTCAGTAAGAAATCAAAACAATTATTTCATTCAGGGTAATCCTGATAATGAATATCTCAGTGTATCAGCAAATGACTTCACTTTAATTCAAATTCGTAGAATTCGATAGATGATTCCATTGAGCTTAGATTGTTTACCAGATACAGTTTTACACCAAAAATTAATCATTCTACGCTTTACCTCAATGAACAAAGGATAACGCGCCCTAACTCTGCTAACACCGGTAAATTATGCGAATACTTCGTCACTATCATTAGAATTTTGCATAAATACATATTTTCTAATGAGTCTAAATTTTCATATCCGCAGACCTTGCAACCATACATGGCAACAGGGGCAACGCACATATCAAATAATTTAAACATTACGTCGATTGGAAGTTTCAGGCGCCTACCTTTTTGAATAATCGAAAACATAGCTCTCATAGCTTTATCGTAAAGATATTTTCTTGCTTTTGCAAAACTTCCGTTCCAGTTAAATGTAACTCAGAGATACACATTATCTTCAACTTCAATCTCCAATTCCTGATTACCGAACATAAATTTCTGAATTTGCTTAATTCTGGTTTTACTTCGCACAAACAAAGACTAATATTTTCGTTTTATTGACGTTTATCCCGAGTTCAGATTTGCTATAAACGATTAAGTTGGGTTGCCACGGTCATTTCAAAAAGTCCTAAATATCATTCAAAAATAAAAAAAAAGGAATAGGCCACAGGTTTTCTTGTCCTTCTGTCTTGTCTATAATAATTTACGCATATGTCACTAATTTGCAATTTTTCCTTCAGCCCAGTACTGCCCCCTGGTGACTGTATGAGATGTAACAATTCCGTTATTTGTATTGTAGAAGAGATTTTTGAAGCGATAAAAGGCGAATATTTTCAAACTCCCGAATTTAGAAGTAAGTTTCCAATAAAATCAGAACCTGTTTTAACAACCAGAACTCAAATATTAATATCTGTATGTATTGTATTATTATTTATAGGATCAGTTGTGACTGCAGTGAATGAAGCTATCCAGAATTCAGGTATTTGTTAAATATTCTTCAAAAGTTCGAATTCCGTGTTTGAATTGAGCTCAGTTTGACTGAAGGCGCTTTCTTTTTCAAAATGTAAACTTATATTTTACAGATAGATCACAACACGGCAAAACACCAAACTATGAAGCTGCAGGTTTGTAAAACTATAATTTCTGTAAATGAATTTGACTTGATGTGGCTGCTACACAGGACCGAATATCATAGATTAGGGGGCAAAATATTCCCCTGGACCCAGTTTTATAGACTGGTATTATCTTTAACCCGGGAGTTAACTTAATTGAAATTGAATCAAGTTAGCCCCCCGGATTAAAGTTAATACCAGTCTATAAAACCGACCCCTTGGCCCTGGAAACTTTTTGAAAATTGTCAGTAGTTAACATAGTTTCTCAATGTTGCTATGGTGGTTGTCAGCCTGTTTGAGGATTTTCCCCACGAGGATCATTCATTTATTACGTATGCAAAAAATTCAGAAAAAGCCTCGAGTAAGCTGATAATAGTTAGATCGAGTCCACTATGTAGAAAAAGAGTGGATGAAAATGTAGTCACGTGATAAAATTCATCCGGAGCAGAATTGAATTTTAAAAATCATTAAGGTGCGTACAATACGCATTATTATTTACCCCTCCCCCTTTTGTTCACAAAAGTATGCAATTTAATAAGACCCCCTTTGTACAATTTGATTTTTGAGTTTAACCCCCTCCCTACCCAAAATGCGTACCTAATAATTGGGTGACCCCTTAAAAGGTAACTTTGAACCCGCCCTATGAAACTAGGCCCATGATGATGACCACAAAGATGAGGTAATTTTCAGTTGCTTTCCCTTAAGGATTTTATTCTATTATTTCAGTGAAGTGGATAGCTGATAAAATGAAAGGTAAATTGACTGGTAATAATACTCAATTTCGTGATGAGTTTGTGTTGATGTTTACAAAAGAATTCTAATTTCAGGTTTCACGGTTAAACCATCTGAAACTTATGGTATGTAATATAATTGTTATATACAGTTGATTATAACGGTCGCTGTCATCGTTGTTGTCACTGTCACTGTTCACTCAACACGAACATTTATCAGAGAACAAATTTGTAAAATCAAACTCAAATTCAATGAAAATACCATTTATAAATCGCCAAAATTCATTATGAAGTCATATTTTTCATTGGTCCCAATAGTGGCTTGACTATATTTATACATGTATCTTGTGTGGATGCCTCATCTGTCAGACAACTGGGCGGGAAATTGAGTAACAATTCATTAAAAAATCCTGACGTTTTTTTCAGAGAGTAATGAATTTGCTAGACTTGTACGAGCAAAAGGTAATGAATGAATTATGTGTGTTAAAATTGATGTTATCGATTATGATAATGTTTTATGATGCTATACGTAATTTAATTTCTGTTTCAGTAATTGAAAAATCAAGAAATTTGATGGATGAGATACGTGCTATAACAAATAAAAGTAATCAATATTGACTTCAATAAACATTTTACTGACTCGATAATTCCATATTCATGGATTCATGTTTCCACATATATATATATATATAACGTGTCTTGTGGTCCCCAAACCGGAAAATCAGGAATTTCAAAATAATGTTCTTTAAATTCATTTTGCGCTTCAATTTTCTTCGGCGATCTTTTTTTGAAAATCTCCTTCATCCACGAATCACCAGTAAATGTTGACGTCACTGTAGTGTATGATGTTATCTGCTCAATTTCCATCTGGAAAATGAAAAATCACCCATGAAATACTCGGGTTTATTGACTTCATGTAATTGTGAGAACTATCCATAAATTCTGGAGCGGGTGATATATAGTTGTATAAAAACAGTTACAAGCTGAACACATCTAAAACAGAGCAAACTCTAGGGGCTACTGATAAAGTATTGTGAATATAAGTTAAAGTTGACGGGTATCTACACTTAGGGAGTGTGCAGTTGTATTTGGTGTTTGGTTTATATTGTACATATATCTATTTATAGAAGCTCCTCGTAAAGAAACTGCTGGTGATCGTAGATCAGGTATTAACCGACCAGTGAGTGATGATGGTGGGTCACCTGAAGGTGGTTTAGTGAAATATGAAGATGAACCTAAAGGTGCCTGTAGTCAGAGTGCTGCTGATGATAGTCACACAAGTGACACCGCATCGAGTGGTGATCGTGAGCGGGGTGATATCGGTACACAAGTCTAGTACCTACCCGTCGTTCCCCAAAAGGTTTGATTCGACACTAAAATCAGTTGTTGCATTGCAAGACATTGTATGGACAGTTTCTCACCAAACGTTGTAGGGAACCCGAAACAACGACTGGTATTCAGACTAGTACACAGGATTATAACCGCCAGTCTCTAGTGGTGGAACTGGGTCTGGGTGGAACTGGGTGTAACTCACAACTGTGGAACTGTGTTTTGTATCACGCTATTATCAAGATGTTTGTTAATCTCTTTTTGATTGGCTTGAATCATTTGAGATTTAATACGAAAAGAAAAAGAAAAAGATATGAACACAGTTTCTAATAAAATATTTATCTTTGTTATTCGGTTGTATGTAATTTCTGCGCTATTTGATTACTGTAGATCATTGATTGATTATTGCTGAAACGATTAATTGTAATAACATTAGTTAATCAAATAAATATATTTTCTGCTTTTATCTCTCATAAAAAACTGATGTCTCGTTTTTCCGCGTCGTATCTGGTTTTTTTCACTAGCGAGAAATCTTCTCTTTGTTTTGCTGAAATCTGTGAGGCTCACATTTGATTGTTTGACTTTTATCAGTCAAAATACTGAAATGTGCTAAAATATACAGTGTAACTGAAGTAGATGAAATACAGTGCAACTGAATGATTGCAGTATTGTATTGTACCGTAGTTGTAACTCTATCGAGCAGAAATAAATTGTAAACGAAATTTCTTTTTGCTAAATCATCAGCGGTTGTTCTTGGGGAATATTAGGCCTACATTGTAGTCAAACTTACGCTGTATAACTGTATTATGATACAATGTAACTGGTTTACTGTTTTACTATATATAAAATATGTTTTAAGTTGAAACTGTAAATATGCATTGCTGATTGATTTGATAAGTTACTGCATTACTGATTGGTTTGATTGATCATTGAAAACTGTGATTAGTTTTATTTCATTTAATTGAAAAATTGAAAAAAATTTTGTAAAAACGTGACATTTAATGAAACCATTGATGCGGTTTATAAGATCAGCTACACGCGGACTCCTGGTAAAACTTTGTGCCGTGGTTTTGCTAGAAATTGCTGATAATGTAACGTGCTAATTTTATTCGCTTGAATAAAAGAATTTATCTTTATAAATAAAGTCATTTATTTCTTTTTTATCAACCGCAGCCGGAGTAGAACCGACCCCGGGTCGGATGAGGTTGACTCTTGGTCATGTCCAATCTTACCAATAGCTTCCCGTTACCCCCAACTCTAGCCGAATAGGACTCGAACCTAAAATCTTCAGCGTGCCAGCCGAGCACACTAACCACTAGACCATACACCAGTAGTTTGTAAGTGCGTGTCTGGTCAGTGTGGTGAACATTTATCTGTGGTGACTATCAGTCGGGTGTGTGGTGACTGGTGACCATTCAGGTGCGGTGACTGGTGAGTCAGATGTGGAGACACTATTCACTAACAGTGCCCGCTCTATCATTCTGTGTTACAGTTACAGCAGTTTCAATGCAATTGTCAGCAATTTCTAAGAAAGTCGTTTCGTCCTGCAGCTCCTAAAAGTTGCCTCTTTTTCCATAGATGAAGTAGTCGAAATTACACCTTGTATCCATCTCTGAGACTTCTGCCTTCCCGACATCGTGAATGTATTTTACAATCTCTCGGAATTGATATCTTTTATTGTATTTCTTTAAGATTTTCTAATTGATATCTAAAAGTTTGATAATTTTTGATTTTTCAGTTTCTAAAAATGTATACCTTATTTTGAGTGGAATGGATTGATTTTAGTAGAGACCCGCAGTTTATGGAGCGTAGATGGATTATAAAAGTAATAGTTCATTGACTCCAATAGGTGTAAAATGCGATACATTGTTAAACCATTCTTGTCGTACGTGGCGTTGACCTCTTTTACCCGACTGGTATTTCTTCACACCTAAAGGTGCTCGCACATGTCACCCGTTATATCAAACGAGCACCGATACCTCTTGTGAAAAAATCATGAAATTCAACGAAAAGCTTAAGATGTAACTGATTAAAGGTGAGTTTGTTGAAGTATTTAACTCCACTCCAGTCGGATCTGTTCAACTCGGAGATAACCGTTCAACTCAGAGATAACCGTTCAACTCGGAGGATAACCGATCAACTCGGAGATAACCGTTCAACTCAGAGATAACCGATCAACTCGGAGGTAAGCGATCAAGTCGGAGATAACCGCAACTCGGATGTTGAAATATGTTTTTACGGCAGTATTTAAGAAATACATATCATCCAACTCGGATATCCCTCATCAAGTCGGACACTTTTTTTTGCGGTTCCAAAAGATCCGACTTGAGCGGAGTCTACTGTATTCAAGAATAAGAGTCAAACTTATACAGGCCTATATGCCACAATTTCATCTTTCAATTTTCTGACCTAAATTCTAAAATTCTAGTGAAACTTTCGACGATTTTGAAATATTTTCTGAAAGCGGTGAAAACTATGCATTTTGTACAAAAATAAATTTACAAAGCAGTCACTATTTGTGCCCCTGGACTTTGGACCCCGGGGCTGATATGTAGGTCATACGATTATTGAAGGACGACCAGTGATTTTAACACCTTTCGCTTCCTGCTCAACGCTCGAATATATTGAATGTATCACCGGCGCTGATCATCAAAATCTTATCTTTAACTTCCTCAATTATCAGACGAAGTGGAACTCGATTATTATCCTTTATTCTGTACTCTGTATCACAATGATGAACACACGTTCGTTCTTGATAATATACGCGATTTTATTACAACTTGGGAACTTAAACAGCGCAGAAACATCTGGAAATAAGACGCATAATTCAAGTAAGTCACTCGAACCAATGATAGCTTTTTCTGTTGTGTCGATTTCATAGATTTCTGTCGATGAGAATTCAACAATTCAAGGTGTTTGAGACTCCCCGTACATAGGTCTAGCTATACTAACGGGATCTATAAAGGGCCTGTCATGTGAATAAATTACCTAGAAGATGTTGCAGGCCCGTATGCTGCCTTTCTTTGTTGTGGGCAGTTCTCGATTACTGTATAGGAGGGGGAGCGTTTTGTGGGGATTCCCCAAGAAAACTTTGATCATTTAAAGCCATCAGTTTGAATTCATTACTGGCTAATTTATGTATAGCTGTAAACAAACGACTGTGTAGGACTGTGTAGGAACTAGAGATTTTGCTGGGGGGAGGGGGTCACGTGGTGGAAAAAGGACCTCAATAGATTATTCGAAGTTTGTGCGTTTTACTGTTTCATAGACTATTCATATTTATTTATTCGTTTTCAGTGATTTACCCGAAGCCTGTTCCCGATGGAAAACCCGATATTAAAACAAAAGG